>NC_090989.1:180957045-181260075 GCF_041146395.1 Eulemur rufifrons | reverse complement strand
GCCAAGCGGAAGTGAAGGGGCGGAGCTGTGCTAAGGCGTAAAACAAACAGACAAAAAAACATTGAGTCCCTGAATTATATACTTCAGATTTGCGTATCTTTCTGCCTTGCGGTGTGGTGAGGTGCTATGTAGTTTGTTTTTGTTCATTTTTGTTGGCGTTTTTGGTGTTTTTTGGTTTGGCTTTTTGCGTTTCTTTTCTTTTTTTTTTCTTTTTTTTTTTTTATTTTTCTTTCTTTCTTTTTCTTCTTTTTTTTCTTTTCTCTTTCGTTTTCTCCTCTTTCTTTTCTTTCTTTCCTTTTCTTTTTTCTTTTTTTTTTTTTTTCTCTTTCTCCTCTCTTTTCGCCTTCTAACTGGGGACCCACGGTGAGCTTCGGAACGGGCCAGGTCCCTGGCTCTGGTACATACCGGATCCTGAGTAGTCACCCCCAGGGCCGGAGATCTGCGGGCACGCAATAGCCATTCTAGGGCCCACAGCCAAGTCACTGCGGAGCAATAGGGTACCAAGAGGCTCCCTGGACGGCCCTCTCCCCTGGTCCACGGACCTTATATAGGATCCCCGCCCAAGTGTAAACACTGAATACTTCTCCAGAAGCGAGAGTGTGGAACCTGGTCCCTGGGGACATTGGACCAAGACAGACTTTTGCCCGTGGGAGCTACAGCAACTGGGGCGCTGAGCAAGCGAGGTCACTGTCCTCTCCCCATAGCTAGCATCTTGCCTGCAGATAGAATCAGAAACCTCCCTTATAGAGGAAGAACCAAAGGGAAACAAACAAACAAAGAGAATTTCGGTCTACTATTAGTGTGGACCCTGCCTGCCTTCTGAAAGACCACAACACAGTGTCCTAACTCACCAAAGCGGTCTTGGATCACTCCAATCCTCTAGGATTGGACCCATCGGAAGCAGTCCCCCAACGGAAACAGAAAAATCTCTAAACAACACACAACAGTCTCCCCCTCTTGCCAAAAGAAGCAACATACCTAGACTGTTTCACAGCCTAAGAATAGAGCACAAAGAGTCCTGTTAACCAGACTAAATCTATAAGTAAAGATCCAACGATAAATCTAGATGGGAAGGGCCCAGCGAAAAAACACGGAGAGCACAACGAATCAAATGGAAAGCTCATCCCCAAAGAGAAATACCAGCTCCCAACCATTTGACACAAACCAGACTCAAAACACCAACATGTCACAGGAAGAATTCCAATTATGGATTATAAACAAGCTGAATAATATACAAGAATCAATGGATAAACAACACAAGGAAAACACAAAAAAAATACAGGATTTGGAGGAAAAATTCACTAAAGAAATTGAAATATTGAAGAAAAACCAAACTGAACTCCTAGAAGTGAAGAATTCACTCAGAGAGCTACAAAACACTGTGGAAAGTCTCAAGAGCAGGGTAGATCAAACAGAGGAAAGAATCTCAGAAATTGAAGATAACTCCTTCCAACTAAATAAGTCAGTCACAGAGATAGATCGAAAAAGTAAGAGAAATGATCTGAGTCTTCAAGAAATGTGGGATTATGTGAAGAAACCTAACTTGAGAGTTATTGGCATTCCTGAGGGTGAAGAAGATAATAAGCAAGGGTTGGACAAGCTATTTGAAGACATAATCGAGGAAAATTTTCCAGGCCTTGCCAATACTCTAGACATAAAGATTCAAGAAGCTCAAAGGACCCCTGGGAGATTCATAGCAAATAGGAAAACACCACGTCACGTAGTCATCAGGCTGACCAAAATATCCACTAAAGAGTCCCTTCTCCGAGCTGTAAGGAGAAAGAAACAAGTAACTTACAAAGAAAAACCCATCAGAATTACGCCAGATTTCTCAGCTGAAACCTTACAAGCAAGAAGAGGTTGGGGCCCCATTTTCACGCTTCTGAAACACAGTAATGCCCAGCCTAGAATCTCCTACCCAGCTAAGCTAAGTTTTCTATACGAAGGAGAAATCAAGACATTCTCAGATAAACAAAGGTTGAGGGAATTCATCAAGACAAGACCAGCCCTCCAAGAAGTACTCAAAAGAGAATTACACACGGATCAGCACAAGAAAGATCCACGAATGTAAAACTACTCAAGAGCTAAAGACCAAATTCCAGATACCACAATGGCCCAGGAGAGAAAACATCACAATGAAGTTCTACCCAACAAGCTGAACAAAAAACTGTCTCACTTATCAGTTTTCTCAATAAATGTGAATGGCTTGAACTCCCCGCTCAAGAGACATAGACTGGCCCAATGGATAAAAAAATACAATCCAAGCATTTGCTGTCTTCAAGAAACTCACCTAACCTGCAAAGATGCATTTAGACTGAAAATAAAAGGATGGAAATCGATATTTCAAGCAAATGGTAACCAAAAGAAAGCTGGTGTGGCAATCTTAATTTCCAATAACTTAGCTTTCAAACCAACAAAAATAATAAAAGACAAAGATGGCTACTACATACTGATTAAAGGCACAATTCATCAAGAAGCCATGACTATACTCAATATATATGCACCCAACCTAGGTGCACCTAGATTCATAAAGCAAACCCTACTAGATCTCAACCAAATGATAGATAACAATACTGTAATAGCTGGAGACTTTAACACCCCACTGACATTACAGGACAGATCCTCTAAACAGAAAATAAACAAAGACATAATGGACCTAAATAGAATGCTAGAACAAATGGGCATGGCTGACATCTATAGGACATTCTACCCAAAGTCCACAGAATATACATTCTTCTCATCAGCTCACGGGACATTCTCTAAGATTGACCATGTCCTAGGACATAAATCATGTCTTCAAAAATTCAAAAAAATAGAAATTATACCATGCATCTTCTCAGATCACAGCGGAAGAAAAGTAACAATGATCACAAACAGAAACCTTCACTCTTACTCAAAGTCATGGAAGCTAAATAACCTTCTCCTGAATAATTATTCTATAAAAGAAGAAATCAAGATGGAAATCAAAAATTTCTTTGAGTTAAATGACAATGGAGATACAACTTATTAAAATCTATGGGATGCAGCTAAAGCAGTCCTGAGAGGAAAATTCATATCCATAAATGCCTATATCAAAAAGACAGAAAACATGCAAATAGACAACCTAACGAATAGACTCAAAGAGCTGGAGAAAGAAGAACAGAACGATCCCAAACCCAGCAGAAGGTGAGAAATTACTAAGATCAAATCAGAACTAAATGAAAAGGACAACAAAGAAACTATAAGGGAAATTAATAAAACAAAAAGTTGGTTCTTTGAAAAGATAAACAAAATAGACACACCCCTGGCTAGACTAACCAAGAGCACAAAACTAAATTCTCTAATAACCTCCATTAGGAACATGAAAGGAGAAATCACAACCGACGCTACAGAGATACAAGATATCATCTATGAATTCTACAAAAATCTTTATGCACACAAACTGGAGAACGTGGAGGAAATGGACAAATTTTTAGAAACACATAGTCTTCCCAGGCTCAACCAGGAAGAAATAGAGTACCTCAACGGACCAATATCAAGAACTGAAATCGAAACAGCAATAAAAAACCTTCCCAAAAAGAAAAGCCCTGGTCCAGATGGGTTCTCACCTAAATTTTACCATACATACAAAGAAGAACTGGTGCCCATCCTACATAAACTATTCTCCAATATTGAGAAGGATAGAGTTCTCCCCAACACGTTCTACCAAGCCAATATAACATTAATACCAAAACCTGGAAAGGACACAACAAAAATAGAGAACTACAGACCAATTTCCCTCATGAATATAGATGCAAAAATTTTCAATAAAATACTAGCAAATCAAATCCAAGTACTTATCAAAAAAGTAATCCACCACGACCAAGTGGGCTTCATCCCAGAGATGCAGGGGTGGTTGAACATACGTAAATCTATAAATGTAATTCACCACATAAATAGAAGCAGAAACAAAAACCATATGATACTCTCATTAGATGCAGAAAAAGCATTTGACAAAATTCAACACCCTTTTATGATAAAAACGCTTAACAAAATAGGCATTGATGGAACCTACCTAAAAATGATACAAGCCATATATGACAAACCCACAGCCAACATCATACTGAATGGGGAAAAACTGAAAGCATTCCCACTTAGAACTGGAACCAGACAGGGCTGCCCATTGTCTCCATTACTTTTCAACATAGTATTGGAAGTCCTTGCGAGAGCTATCAGGCAAGAGAGCAGAATCAAGGGAGTCCAAATAGGGAAGGAAGAGATCAAACTCTCACTTTTTGCTGATGATATGATGTTATATCTGGAAAACCCCCAGGATTCAACCAAGAGACTCCTGGAATTGATTAACGAATACAGCAAAGTCTCAGGCTACAAAATTAATATACACAAATCAGAGGCATTTATATATGCCAATAACAGTCAATCGGAAAACCAAATTAAAGACTCAATTCCCTTCAAAATAGCAACAAAGAAAATAAAATATCTAGGTATATATCTAACTAAAGAGGTAAAGGACCTCTATAAGGAAAACTATGAAACACTGAGAAAAGAAATAGCAGAACTTGCAAATAGATGGAAAAATATACCATGCTCGTGGATCGGAAGAATCAACATTGTTAAAATGTCTATACTACCCAAAGTGATCTACAGATTCAATGCAATCCCTATTAAATTACCAACATCATTCTTTACAGACATAGAGAAAATAATTATACACTTTGTATGGAATCAAAGAAGACCCCGTATAGCAAAAGCAATTTTAAGCAACAAAAACAAAATGGGAGGTATTAATTTGCCAGACCTCAAACTATACTACAAGGACGTGGTTCTTAAAACAGCCTGGTATTGGCACAAGTGCAGGGACACAGACCAGTAGAACACAACAGAAAATCCAAATATAGAACCATCCTCATATAGTCACCTAATTTTTGACAAAGCGGGAAAGAATATACTCCGGGGACAAGAATCCCTATTCAACAAATGGTGCTGGGAGAATTGGTTAGCCACTTGTAGAAGACTGAAACAGGACCCACAGCTTTCACCTCTCACAAAAATTAAATCACGGTGGATAACAGACTTAAACCTTAGGCGTGATTCAATCAGAATTCTAGAAGAAAATGTAGGAAAGACTCTTACAGATATTGGCCTAGGCAAAGAATTTATGAAGAAGACCCCCAAGGCAATCACAGCAGCAACAAAAATAAATGAATGGGACATGATTAAATTAAAAAGCTTCTGCACAGCCAAAGAGACAGTCACGAGAATAAACAGACCACCTACAGAATGGGAAAAAATTTTTGCATACTACACATCAGATAAAGGACTGATAACAAGGATCTATTTAGAACTCAGGAAAATCAGCAAGAAAAAATCAAGCAACCCTATCAAAAAGTGGGCAAAGGACATGAATAGAAATTTTTCAAAAGAAGATATAAAAATGGCTAACAAACATATAAAAAAGTGTTCAACATCTCTAATCATCAGGGAAATGCAAATCAAAACCACAATGAGATATCACTTAACCCCAGTGAGAATGGCCTTTATCAAAAAAACCCAAAACAACACATGTTGGCGTGGGTGTGAAGAGACAGGAACACTAATACACTGCTGGTGGGACTGCAAACTAGTGCAACCCCTGTGGAAAGCATTATGGAGGTATCTTAAACAGATTCAAGTAGACCTGCCATTTGACCCAGCAATCCCATTACTGGGCATATACCCAAAGGAAAAAAGGTCATTCTGTAACAAAGGCACGTGTACCCAAATGTTTATAGCAGCACAATTCACAATAGCAAAGACGTGGAAACAACCCAAATGCCCATCAATACATGAGTGGATTAGTAAACTGTGGTATATGTATACCATGGAATATTACTCAGCTATAAGGAATGATGAAGATACGACATCTCTATGGTTCTCCTGGAGAGAGTTGGAACCCATTCTATTAAGTGAAGTATCCCAAGAATGGAAAAGCAAGCATCACATGTACTCACCAGAAAATTGGTTTCCCTGATCATCACCTGAATACAAATCTGGAAACGACACCAATTGGACATCAGACTGAGGTGGGGGGTGGGGGAGGGGATAGGGGTATGCCTACACAATGAGTGCATTGCGCACCGTTTGGGGAGTGGTAACACTTGAAGGTGCTGACTCGGGAAAGGGGGGGGTGGGGAAAAAAATATGAAACTTGTTTTTAACTTGCACTGTTCACTTAATAATTTATCATGAATATTTCCCATATTATTTCATATCATTGTACAAGAAATAATGTATACATTATGAGGACATACTGTATCTAACAAGATATACTGTTAGACTCTTTGATTCTGTAAAATTAAATTGAAAAAAAAATAATAAAAAAAAATAAAATAAAATAAAGTTATCACAAAATTAAAAAAAAAAAAATTTGAATTATCTCACTTTTTTGTGATAAGAACATTTAAAATCTACCCTCTTAACAATTGTCAAGTATACAATACATTGTTGACGTGTTTTATATAACAATAAAAACTTTGTAAAGAAAAAAAAAAAAATAGCAAAGATGTGGAAACAACCCAAATGCCCATCAATACATGATTGGATTAGTAAACTGTGGTATATGTATACCATGGAATACTACTCAGCTATAAGGAATGATGAAGATACGACATCTCTATGGTTCTCCTGGAGAGAGTTGGAACCCATTCTATTAAGTGAAGTATCCCAAGAATGGAAAAACAAGCATCACATGTACTCACCAGAAAATTGGTTTCCCTGATCATCACCTAAATACAAATCTGGGAACGACACCAATTGGACATCAGACTGAGGTGGGGGGTGGGGGAGGGGATAGGGGTATGCCTACACAATGAGTGCATTGCGCACCGTTTGGGGAGTGGTAACACTTGAAGGTGCTGACTCGGGAAGTGGGGGGTGGGGAAAAAAATATGAAACTGTTGTTTTTAACTTGCACTGTTCACTTAATAATTTATCATGAATATTTCCCATAATATTTCATATCATTGTACAAGAAATAATGTATACATTATGAGGACATACTGTATCTAACAAGATATACTGTTAGACTCTTTGATTCTGTAAAATTAAATTGAAAAAAAAATTAATAATGTCAGCTTCAGGATGTCTAAACAGAAAAAAAAAAATTTTACTAAAATGACTTTATAGTATATGTATATCAGTCAGGGTTCAACCAGAGAAACAGAACCAGTAGGATATATATATATTAAGAGATTTATTACAACAAATTGGCTTACATGATCGTGGAGGTTGGCTAGGAAAGTCTGAAATCTACAGGGCAGACTGTCAGAAAGGCACGAGCAGTCTACAGCCAGACTTAATGGTCCTCAGCCTCTACAGGGAGCCTCCCAGTGGCTCCAGGCACATGTGAATGCAGAAGTCCCAAGCTTCACTGTGCAACTTTCAGCCTCTAATTCTAATCATAACAGTAGAATTTGGAATATCTTTCAACAGTCTTTAGTTTGTGTCACAGATATCTAAATGTAAAGAACAGATGCATTCTCGATGGAAAATAAATTTTTCCTGTGGTCCCAATCCCTGTTGCTGGATGCCTAACCTCTTTCTGCTTATTTTGGGTAAAGGAACTCATATTCCAAATGGACTTTTCCATCTAGGATTTACATCTTCGTTGTGGATCTACTTTCTGAATTCATATACTTGCAAACTGTCTTTGCAATAAGAATGACTTAGTGTGTTTCCATATTTAACCATACGTCTTTGCTTAAACTTGTGGATTTGTTCGGACCCTTGATTCTAATCTTCCCAGTTTGGACCATTCCACTTAGGCTGTCTCATGAACAAACCATGGTTGGGACAACGGGCTCACTTATAAAGCCTCAGTGTGAGATTGGGACCATAGTAGTCTCCCCTTGTCCGCAGTTTCAATTTCTGAGTCTCAGTTACCTATGGTAACTGCAGTCCAGAAATATAGATGGAAAATTCCAGAGATAAACAATTCATAAATTGTAAAAAAAAAAAAAAAAAAAAAAAAAATATGATGGCAAAAAATATCTCCCCATTAAAAGTTTCCTTTTAGAATAAGAGGTATTATAAATCCCTTCATTAGTATGCCCACAACTGCTAGAACACTGCCTTGATGGCAATTTTTTGAATAAGTAAATGATTGCATGATTATGTGCACCTTACTCTGTCTCTGCCATAGAATCTCAAACATTTTGGGGAGGGAAGATGGTTAAAGGAAAAGAATGTCCATGATATGTAATTGAATTATAGATTAAATTGAAAGAAAATAGATCATTGCTGTTAAACAGAATCCTAACAGAAAGAATGAGGCTAAGAATCCTATCTGTACCTGAGGAAAATAATTAGGACCACTGACATTCTGAAAAAAATTAACACACAGAAAGATGTTCATCTAACAGCATCTGACAGTGTAAGAGTTTAGAGTATAAGAGAGAACATGCATGTGCAAACCAACAGGTACCTAGCTGTCTGCCTGTAGCTGGTGAAGTTGGAGGAAGGGGTGGGAGAAAAGGAATAATTCTCAAAAAAGCTACTCTATTTACTACTAGGGTTTAAGTACAGATTCATCTAAAAATTGAAAACTTCAGCAGAGTTAGCCAGATTATGATTAATGATAGGATAACTAGTTACGGGTAGCTGAAAGGTATATCACTTTTCATAACATATAACCAATGAGACTCAATTAGTGGAGTAAAAAATGAGATTAAATTTAGAAACTTTCATCATACTATATTTTGTCTAAAGGTAAAATATATGTACCTATTTTTATTGTTTTAAATCAAAATGGTAAGAGTTCTACAAACAGGTACATGGTACATTTCTAAAACTCCAGGTTCATAACTCTTTTATTTTACCTATTTCAGTGTCTATACTTCTTAAGAATAGTTGCAACAGTTTCAATGCAATATGAACTGTTGGAAAATTAAGTATAGAAGGAGTAACACCCTCAGAGTCAATGTATACACACTGTCATTGCCTTTTTCTGAAAATATGAGAACCATCACCTGAGAGCCAATAAATTGTGATATTCCCCAACCTCCTTGTCTTATTCATCTTATTTCCAGAATGAGGACCTGGCACAAAGTAACTATTCAGTGTTTGTTAAACTGTGGTGAACACTTCAACAATATGTCTATTTTGCCCAAGCATAAAGTTTCATACAAATTAGGGATCCCCCTAGCCACAGTTTCCTCCCTAATAAACTACTGAGTTTATCTTCTATGAAGTCAGTACCTCACAAAATATGTCTTGTGGAACACTGGTTATCAAAAGACTTAGGAGGAGTGAGTTCTAGCCTCAAGATATGAGAGCATTTTTGTTTGAAACAGTAATAGAATTTTAGCTGCAAGATTTCTCAGAGCATTTGATATGAAAACATACATTGTGTATATGATGGAAGATAAATGTATGTAGTATATCTCAATTTATTTGACTTCAGAATACTTTTTAAAATATCATAGTAGGTTGGTTAAAACTTCCCATAATTATAGGATATTAAATATTATGAATTCCTTAAATTTATTATATGTTGTATAAGCACTTATTTTCACTTACTAGCTACAAAGCTATTTTCATAGAACTGGTACAGCATTTTCAGATTCTATGAACAAACCTCTGAACAATCTCTACACATTGCCATGGTTTGGCTGACTTATCCTATTCCCTTCTCCACGTTTGTGCCTTTCCTCTTATTTAATCCCTTTATTCTCTTGATTAACTTCCTCTTTCTAAAACAGCACTATCCAATAGAAATATAATATGAGACACATATGTATTAATAATTTGAAATTTTCTGGTAGCAATATTTAAAACATAAAGAAAGATAAAATTAAGTGGAATAATATATTTTATTTAACCCAATATCTCAAAAGATTATTTCAACAGAGAAACAATTGAAATAATGGTGATATATTTTCTATTCTTTTTGTTGTACTTAGTCTTTGAAATCTGATGTTCATTTTACACATGCAGCCCATATCAATGTGGACACACATTTCAAGTACCCATGTGATTACTGGCTACAATACCAGATAACATAGTTTTAAAACAAAAACAGTAGTCTCCTCTCACCCATAGCTCACTTTCCACAGTTTCAATTACCCACAGTCGACTTCAGTCCAAAAATAGGTGAGTACAGTACAATAAGATATTTTGAGAGAGAGACCTCATTCATATAAATGTTATTAGAGCATATTGTTATCATTGTTCTATTTTATTATTAGTTCTTGTTAATATCTTACTATGCCTAATTAAACTTTACAAATTAATAGGTATCTATTATCATAGGAAAAAACGTAGATCAATAATGTGTGAGGTTTCAGGCATCCACTGGGGGTGCTGATATCCCTTGTGGATAAGGAGGGGACTAGTGTACAACTCATCAACATATTTCTTAAAATGCACACAATAGACTGAATAACATGTCACGCTGGGTTATTCAAAGATATATCCTGCTTCTTCCCAAGGTTTCTATACCACTTTCCGTTTTGTTTTCAATATTTTCCTGTGGGCAACCAGCATACACTGCACAAGCATAGTATCTTACATCATTGGTAATGTCTGCAATGATGATTACTCTATCGAATGAGAGTTTGAACAATAACCTTTCCACATCTAAAATCCTAAATGTTTTAAGAATAATGCATGTTGAAATCTCAGAACTTTCATTTTTCCCTTATTGTTGAGAAAGGCATTATCTTTTACTTGTCTTCAGTGAACTACACCATGTGTCTCATCCACCCCGTTTTGCTCATTTATTCATTACTAACAAGCATTAACCTCTTAATATAGCCCGTGCATGTGCCTACAAATAGATATTCAGTTTCCTCCCCTAACACAGCCTCTTGTCTCATTTGAGAGAGACAAACATAATAATAACCCCAAGCAGTGGTTGCTGACAAGAGGAGGAGATACAGAGTTACAAAGTGAAGTCAATATTGTCTTGAATAGTCAGGGAAGGCTTCAAAGAGAAAAACCTTAACAAAAGTAGGTCTCAAATGAAAATCCTGAGTTCACCAGGTTTAAGAGGACAGTGCCAGAGAAGAATAACACCTTCCATGGAGGGAGAACAGTAGTTTCTAAGTATGGAAGTGCACAAATACAGACGCATGATGAGGCAAGTTAGACCATGAATCAGCTTACACAGGATCTTGCATACCGAGCTAAGCAACTCAGCTGAAATATTTTAAGAAGAAACATTACAGATCAGAGCCTTCAAAATTTACATCTTCTCTTCCCAAATTACTGCTGTATTTGGGAATATCCATATGAGTAGACTTGAACTGAACTGCTGTATGTGATTAGTGTTTTTCATCAACCCTCATGATACTGGTTCTGCATGAGATCATGATGACCTGAATAAAACATCGTTAGCTGCAATGAGTAATTTTGTGATGCACTATAGTATTAGTCTTCTTACAGTTCTTACTCTTCCAATGCAGAAGGGTGATGTGTCCAGATCCCTCTTAATTCATATCTTGTATCCATAGATAGGTACACTCAAGTTAGCATGGGAAGATTGAATTGACTATTCAAGGAGAGTTTTCTTACCTTTAATTTAAATGATGTTTAGTTTAAATGATGTTTACTGTGGTATACGCATATGTATTTTGACCCTGTAATCTGTCCTGAACTCACTGGAGAATTGATGTTGCAGGGGCTCAGAAAACAGCACCCCAAAATGAAGGCCTCAGAAGCAAAAGTTTTTCTCGGAACTTCTCCTGTCCTCCTGTCTCCCAGTCCCATTCTTCCCTGAGGCTAGCCACAGAAACTAGAACCCCTCTTCCCCAAGGCAAGTCATGAAAGCCAGAACCCCTCCCCCACCCAGCCAGCCATAAAACCTAAAATTATTCTGTATAAAAACTGTCCAGAAACAAATTATCTGACCTACCTTGTTTGACTACAGGTCATAAGGACCCCCATTCCAGTGAGGGTCCTGTCCCACACCCAGAAGGAAGGAAGAAATGCTCAGAGAACCCAAGAAGAATCTAGACAGACAGGCCTTGCTGTGTTTCCCCACTCAGTCTATTAACATGAGATCATACCCTTTTTGTCCAATCATATTTCTACATGGCTGTCCATACTTTATTGAAAATAAGGATAAAAATGGACAATTCCCCTTGTATCTTTGGGTCTTCATTCTAAAGATTCCTGTCTATATGTGTTAAATACACTTGTACACCTTTTCTCCCATTGATCAATCTGTCTCATGTCACTGATTTTCAGTGAATCTTCAGGAGGCCAAGAGCCTTGATCACAACAATGTGAAAAAAATCTCAGCTTTAAGCTTAACTTTCTTATGAGCTCTTTCTATTTTGAATCTTTCCACCAATCTAAAATGTTATACATATGGTTTCAGGCAGTGGTCCCCAACCTTTTTGGCACCAGGGATCGATTTCATGGAAGACAATTTTTCCAGAGATTTAGGTGGGGGGGATGATGGTTTTGGAATAATTCAAGCACATTACATTTATTGTGCACTTTATTTCTATTATTATTACACTGTAATATATGACAAAATAATTATACAGCTCACCATAATGTAGAATCACTGGGAGCCATGAGCTTGTTTTTCTGTAACTAGATGGTCTCATCTGGAGGTGATGAGAAACAGTGATTTATTATGATCTCTGTGCAGTCAAACCTCTCTGCTAATGATAATCTGTATTTGCAGCCACTCCCCAGTGCTAGCATCACTGTCTCAGCTCCACCTTAGATCATCAGGCATTAGAGTCTCATAAGGAGCTCACAACCTAGATCCCTTACGTGCCCAGTTTACAGTAGGGTTCACGCTCCTATGAGAATCTAAAGCCCCCACTGATCTGACAGGAGGCGGAGCTCAGGTGGTGATGCCAGCAATGCGAAGCAGCTGTGATACAGATGAAGCTTCACTTGTTCACCCTGCTGTGCAGCCTGGTTCCTGACAAGACACAGCAGGGTGCTGGGGGGCACGGTGCTAGGGACCACACCTTTAAGAAATTCCTTTATTAGGATTCCCCCCCCCCGCCCCCCGCCCGCATTTTTGACCTGGGCTTTGTCTCCCTATTCAGAATACCAACTTCCTATGAGCAAATAGAGGAAATTTGATTTGAAAGAGAACAAAAACTCTACACTACTTACCTTTTTGTCCTTAGGACCTAGCATAATATTTATTATTAATATATGCACACACCTGTAATCTTAGCACTCTGGGAGGCTGAGGCGGGCGGATTGTTTGAGCTCAGGAGTTCGAGACCAGCCTGAGCAAGAGCAAGACCCCGTCTCTACTAAAAATAGAAAGAAATCATATGGACAGCTAAAAATATATATAGAAAAATGAGCCGGGCATGGTGGCACATGCCTGTAGTCCCAGCTACTGGAGAGGCTGAGGCAGAAGGATTGCTTGAGCCCAGGAGTTTGAGGTTGCTGTGAGCTAGGCTGACGCCAGGGCACTCTAGCCTGGGCAACAGAGCGAGACTCTGCCTCAAAAATAAATAAATAAATAAAAATAATAATAACATATGCAAAGCAGTGAATAAGTACTAGATACATGAATGGAGGGACGAATGCAGGGATGGATGAGAGGGGGAAAGACAAAAGAAGGGAGAAAGAGAAAAGCAGAAAGAGACGGAAAAAAAGAGAAATAAAGGAAATTAAAGGAAAGGAGAAAAAAGTAATGGAAAGTAAAGCAGAAAAAGGAAGAAAATAGTCATATCAATGATTTTCCCCACATCAGTCAGGACTCTGATTTGGAAATAACAAATACCCAGTTCAAACTAGCTTAAGTGAAAGGGCAATTCATTGGTTCTTGTAGCTCCTTAATACCCTGAAGGCATAGCTCAGGGACTAGAGGGAAATTTGCAGGAAATAGGACCTAAACTAAGGAAAATGAACTCTCAACAGTTTCAATCCTCTTTCCCCCACCCCTGTACATGACTTGTCTGTGTTGTCTGGGTCTAGCTCAAACGTATGGACATTAGTCACCTCATGTAGAGAGATGGTACTCTTTGGAGTCACAAGCTTATTGCTGATCTAATTCCTTTCTCTAGAGGAATAGGGAACAGTGAAATGGTGAGATTTAGGACTACAGTTCATGAATTTTGGTCAAAATAACTATATCTCTTATAAAAGAAGGGAGATGGGGGAAAATATGTTGGGATAACAAAAAAATAAGTGCTTTATAGTCTACCACAACATCCCTGTAACTTATCAATCCTTGTAAATTACGACATTGTGTTCTCGTTTATAGATGTTACTTTTTAAAAATGATGCAAAAAAGGTCATTAGACATCAAATATTAGACTAACATTCAATAAATGAACTGGAAGATTTTACAATCAGGTTTGAAAAAGTATTAGATATTTCATACCTCAACCAAATCTGAATAATGTATGTATATAACCCCAGCCTCACTAATATCATGTTATGACACAAACATCAAATAAGTTGAGACATATATGCAGACAGTAAACTCTATGAAACACCGGTAGCCATTATGGCTGTCATTGCTGCTGTTATTTATATTAATATTAAACAGACATTAAAGAAGCAAAGCAAGAATGGTCAAAAAAAATGTCTATCACTTTGTGATTTCTATCCAAGATTTCCTTCTGCTCCTTGATAAAAAAAAATATATATATTATTATCCATTCAATTCCTTTTTAGATAACTGTTCTTCCCAGAACCAAAATAAATTTTTCATGGTCTTTCCCCCAATGCCAAACACCCGATATGCAGATGCAGACATGCTTTTTTTCCCCTGTATTTCTCAACATTTAGGAATTGTGTTTGAAGTTAAATAAATGATCATGTGAGATGATTTATCCAATGGGGCAGAAAACAAGAGGATAAGTGAGATCCTGCGAAAAGGAAGAGGTGGAAATAATTGGCCCACCCACGGCAAATGCAGCACTCGGGGGAAAAATCAAGCCTGGACCACTATTACCCTGTCTGGTATACAGTTTTAATTTTAGAAAATAATTCAAGTGAACAAATCTGGATTGCTTAGAAAAGCGTGACATGTGCCAAAGCAGAGAACAAGGGAAGAGAGGTGCACAATGTAATTGGGAGATAGACAACAGTGAGGATGTGTTTGGTCACAGGGTGACATGCTTTAGATGACCCCCTGGAAAGACAAGCTGACAGCAATGACCTAGAGCAGGGAGTTCTGAGTGTGGGCATCTGGATGGCTTTGCAGAAGGGGCAAAATTAAGCTGGACGTTGAAAGATAAGTACAACTTTGGCAGGTAAGAACTGGAAGAAAGGGGTATCCCTGGCAAGGAAGACTGAATGAAAAAAGGCAGAGAGGGAAGATCAAATAATGAGTGAAATGGCAAGTGATAATAAGTAGCAGGAATAGAAGGAACGTGAGAGGAGATGACTGTTAGAAAAACTGAGAAATAGTCATGGGAACATTCTTGATGTCAGTATTGAAACCATCTACCCAATGCCTGACATACTAAGCAATAAAATGTAGGCAATGAAAATAGAATTCATTTACTGCAATAATTAGGATATTTACAACTTTTCTAATTAGTACTACACTGGCCTCTGAAAATAAGTACACCTAGGTGCTCTATTTATATATTCATATAATTTCAATATGTAACACACAAAGAATAGCCATTATTTTAATTGTTTATTTTTAAATATTTCCTTTAAAATTTGGTTATACTGATTTGCATTCTTATGAAGGCGAATAACACATTTATATATTGCCTTTGTCAACGCCATGCTGAAAACCACCCTTTGCCATAAAAAGATATTTTTACTAATGGCATATAATCAAGCACGCACTTCATTATTCATTAAAACTAACTGCAAATATTCAACAGCTATGTAGCAATTGCAAAGAAAACAATGAAATTGATTTCAAACTGTAATGCCTGTGATTTGTCTCATAAAACACACAAAAAAAAAAAACTCCCTGGAAAAAAAATAAAATATGCAAAGAACATTTTATTCCCACTTGATTTACAAATGTTTAAAATATAGTTTTTAATATCTGGTACTCATAATATCTAAATTTTTTAAATGATGTTAGTGTCTTAATAAGCTTTGCTGCTTTACATTACCATTTTCATAGATATGTTATATATTTATTCTAAATATTGCAATAAATAAGCTTTCACATATAGGTTGAACCATATAAAATTGACACCACTTGACCATTTTTCACCTAAAAAATGACTTTTTTTTTACATTTGCCCTAATATATGACAATCATGAAATCATAGAACTTCAGAGCTAGGAAAAAAAAATCTGAGAAATCTAGTGGATTCTTTGGCCTGGTTCATAAAAATTCCCTCTAGTATGAAGCAATAATTATTTGATATCCGCCCTTCTGCCCTTGGTACTTTTGAAAAAAGGAGTTTAAAACAATATAGGAATGGGAACATTATGGGAACAAAAAAGAGCATTCAGTGCAGAATAAGCCCAATATGCAAATTAAATGGACCTTTTGCCCTATTCTCCCACTTCAGATAAGATTTTTTTTTTTAATAAAGGAAAGGAAAAGAAAAGGAAAAAAAGAAATACACATCTCAAACAAATATCTAACTCCACAATATAAAAGGCAACTGAAAATAAAGATTATTTAAAGGGCATCAAGTCTTACTATCTAGACTAAAAATATAATGCATTTGTTTCTGTAATTTCAAACAAAAGGAACTAAGATTAGCATTCTTAGATAACACTCTTCCTTGCAAGTAGCCTGGAAGAATCAAGTGAATTATTCACATCTAGAAAGGGATACCACTAAGAAAATAGATATTTTAATGCTCTCTTCAGCCTGCACCCTATCCAGGAAGAGAGAAATCAGATAAAAGATAACCTTGACCTAACAAGGTTATGAGGAATTCTTTCAAAATGAGTGATTTTCAAAACAATCCTGAGTCTCCATGTCAGATAGGGTAAAGGGTACAGAGAGGATAGATCCATTCCCACCCCATCAAATTCAGCAAAAAAAACAAGAACATTGATGACTAGACAAAGAATCAGTTGTACCCCTCTCTTGTCTTATCCCAGTAAGTGGATTTACCTTTCTCCCTTGTTCCCTATAACTTCTTAATTAATAGCAGTCTTACTTGTGGGGGGAGTATGTGTATCTGTGTATGTACCTGTGTGTATCTTAGACTGGCTTTAATATAGTTAGCACTCAGTTTTGTACTGATTAATTAATCATTCCTAAATGGTCAGTAATCCTTTTTAAATCTATGGATCTTTTCGATAAATTAAACTCTGTAATGCCATAGGATTATCTACAGTTGGGTAACCAAATACAAATTACTTTATTAACACAGATTTACTAAACTATAAATTGCTAAAAGAATCAAACGAACTCGTATATATATCTCCAGTATATGATATATGCTATATGCAGTACACCAGAGGGAGAAAAGACAGAGAAGTCTGTACAAAAATAGAAAGATATTAGGTTGAACACTTTAAAAAATGGGAATTTATTAAATAAAAACAGAGCCAACTGACCATTAAAAATGACAACATATAAGATAATTTTTACAGGGGTAAGTTAGGTTTCAAAATGTACATTTTGGCAATATTAGGATTTAACATAGCAAAATATATATTTTATTAAAATATACTAACATGTTTTATTTGAAAATACCAAAGATTTATAGCTAAATAATTGAAAAGAAACTACTAAATGCACTGCGTATTATATTTAGGAATTCAGATAATACATTTAATATACTTAGTGTTCCTATTTTGAAAAATCTACAACTTTAAAATACATTGGCAAATGAAATTTAATAATAAAATTTTATTTGCAAAGGAATTTTGTGGAACACACATTACATTAAAAATCACCTGTTAGCTTATAATTTAACATAAAATCTATTGCTGTTGTACTCTTTATGTATTATTTGCATAATATAATATTATAGCTATAGATTAATTCCGTAAGTCATAAGGAAAAGTAGTCCAGTAAATATCAGTAGTCAAAACTTTTACAGAATTCCTAAAATATAACATATATTTATGCATTATGTTATAAATATATTAATTTATTTTAAAAAATTGTACCTCCTCCAAAATATGTTATTCATCTCAAGTTCAATTAAACATTGCCTACAAATTAAAAAATGGATTTTAGAATAAAGGAATAAACTCAGACTTTTTTCTCTTTAAAGTAGTCAATTGCATTCCAGTGGTATCATTAGTTTTAGAAAAAAGTCTCAATGGCAAGTCATGTTAGAAAATGTTTATACACTGAATTACAGAGACCTGATATTATTATATTTAAAAAAAATTTTTAATAAGTTACCTTGAATAGCAAGAAAATTGTCACAGTAAATCTTTTTTTAAGAAGGCCTATGGGCTGATTTATATCTGAATATCTGAAGTAAGGAAGAGATACTATAATAATACCATAATATATTCAAATAAGCAAAATTAATTATTTAATCTTTATATGAAAGTCAAAACTCAGTCTCATTTGAAATTAAGAAATAAATTTCATAAGATCATAAAGATCAGCAATATTCATTCCTTTTACACTACATGAAAAAACTCCCTTCTTATTCTTTCTTTAAAACCAATGCCAAATTTTTAGTCCAGAGCTAAAATAATTTAAAAAACATGAAATCTAACTTTTAAAAAGGTTAGTTTAAAAAGGTTAGATAAATCATGCAGCAATTATAAAATTTTAGATGGTATGAGAGCAATCCCAGATTTAGAAATCCCTGTCTTTTCTTATCCTCAAAAATTTTACATTAAAACATTCTTTTTTTTCTTCTTGAGACATGGTTTCACTGTGTTGCCCAGGCTGGAGTGCAGTGGCTATAACAGGCACAGTTATAACTCACTGCACCCTCAACCTTCTGACTTCCAGCGATCCTCTTGCCTCAACCTACTGAGTTGCTGAGACTAAGAAGCACATACCACCACACCTGGCTTACACTAAACCTGTCTAAATTTAAACTCCAGGTGATATTAATGATGGTTTAGATTTAACTTTTTTTTTTTTTTTCCACATTTCTGTGACTGCTATATTCTGTCTTGAGACTCTGTTTTCTGAGCTCCCTATCCACATAGCCAATTGACTTCCTGACATCTCCGTTTGGAGACTTCGAAGAGAAGTCAAACTCAGCATGTCTGAATACAAACACATGACTTCCTATACCAATGCTTTCTCCACAGCGGTCCATTTCTGGTGTTGGCAGTGTATGGCACCACCATAATTTATGCAATTTCACAAACCAGAAAGATGAGAGTCACACAAAACATCCTCTCTCTCACACCTTCTAAGCAGCCAACCCATCGCTAAGTCTAGAGCATTTTACTTCATCCACATCTCTTTATCTCCACCACCACCTCCCCCCATCCTACCATTATCTCACACCTGTAATGCCAGGGAGAACACTCTCACTGCACTCACTCCTGACCCCACCTGTCCTTTCCCTGTCTAGCAGCTAGTATGATCACCTCTCCTGCCCCAATCTTCTTAAGATGCTTCACTGTCTTCCCATTAAGTCATAGCAGAAAGGCCAAAATTCTTTCATTGGCCTACAAATCCCTGCATTGTCTAATCTTTGCCAAACATTCCCACCATCTCATCCTCCACCATCTTCCAACCTTGCTCTCTGCAGTCCAGCTACACTGAAGAAGTTTCAGTTCTTGAAATTTGCCATGTTCTTTTCCATTTCAGGGCTTTGGTACATACTGCTTCTTCTGGTATGCTCTCTTTTAACTCTCTTCCACCCATTCATTCTGTGGCTTTCCACTTCCACTTCACCTTCTGAAAAAAGACTCCCCTGACACCCTCAGTCAGGTCCTCATATCACAGCATAGTATTACAGGACAGCGTTTGCTGCTTCTTCAGAGCATTGATCATAGATTGCCTAGGTGATTATGTGATTTGTGACTATAGCCCTAACTGCACACTAAGCCAAACAAGGGTGGTATCTATGTTGTATATTCCTGATACCCAGTGTGGAGCCTGCCATCCAATAGATATTAGTATGTGAAATCAAAGTGAATAAATAAATTAAAATGATAGTTTGGGGTATATCTTCTTCTATGTTCCATTCTGACCAAAGCATGGCTTACGTTGCATTTCCGAGGAAAATATTTAAGAGTATTCCTGAGCCCCAAAATAAAAAGTGCATGATCAAATAATGACCTTTTAAAAATGGTCACTGATTCTTGAAGACGAAAAGAAAACAAAACTGTTTATTCCCCACATGTATATCAATGAATTAAACGTAGCAGGTGTTGAATAAATATGTACACAGTAAAAGCAGTTGCATTTTATAAGGCTTCTCAACTGACAATATGCTTCCAGATATATGATCTTGTTTAGACATTAAGTCAAGCATTTACTGAGCACCTACTGGTATCATCCCAGTTCACGGAAAAGGGAGTAGAGTAAGAGAGGTCCAGCGGGTGGCTGTGGCTGCATTGCTAATGAACAGCAGAATGGACTCTCCTGTCTTCAACTCCTGTTTCCCTCCTGTCAAATTACAGAGCCTTAGCAGTGTCCAGAGGATGGAGACCTGACAAATCCTCCCCATGAGATCATCCTGTAACTTCATGATGATTATGTTGCTACTACCCAGTATTTTCATAATACTGTGTACAACTTACAGTACGTTATACCTAAAGAAGCACTTGCTTAACATCCCTCGAAACTCAATTTGACCAACCTCAACTTCCCGAGCCCTTCTCCACTGAATTGAGATGGCTCACTGCTGCGTCTGCTATCACAACATTTCTTCTTGCACTGAATTTTTGACCATATACTGATAACACCTCCTTAAACTAAACGTTATGTGCACTGAAACAGGATGGTGCCTCCTATTTGTATTCCAGCACTGAGGACAGTGCCTCTCTCTGAGTGGTCACTGAAAACCTGGGTGTTGAGTGGATGTGTGTAATAGCAAATAAATGAATTAATCTGAAATAAACGATAGTAAATAAATGAATCAGCCCAAGACCATGCACAGTACTAGATGCTTCTGTTACTCCTAATTTATCAAAATTTAAAATCTAGTGAGATCATTTTATTGAAATCTAGTTCTCTAGTTGGCATAGTAACCATTAATCTAAATACATAATCATGTATTCATGTATAGGATAGTAAATCTCCTCTTAATGACATTAATGGACTATGCAGTTTGCATTGGGGAGAAATATTATTTTAAGCAGATAGAAAGGTTCAAACATTTATAAAAAGAATTATAGGAATTATTGAAAGAAGGGATAAAAATAAAAAAATACAACATGTGTTAATTTCTTCAAAATTTTGACAGATTTCTTTTAAATATTTACTGTAGCATGTTGAAAAGTAGGCTCGGATATTCCCTTCCTGGACAGATATTTGAGGTTTCATGTTTGTGACTGCTCCCATAGTAATAAACTGCTCTAATCCGTTTTCGGGTTATCCTGGTATGCCTAATCCTTTGCACTTAGATAGATGTACAAATTGATAATGTTGGACATCATTAAATCTCAACCTATTCACAATAATCATTCATTCCAAACTCTATTCAAAAGACAAACTGAACAGGCAAAAATAAATCCTTTTTGTTTCTGAAATATATAGACTTGTGGGTCTTCTCTGGTACTTTGTTCTTTTGTGAGCTCTGAGTGATCTTGTCCATATCACAGATAAGCCAAGATAAATGAGAACTCAATTTTTCCGAATAACTATGGCCTTTTTTCCCAAGAAAATAAACTCAGGGCAATACTGTTCAAAGCAAGTGAACAGATTTTGCCAAAGCTTTAAGAAACAATAAAGGCAAGTATCTGATCTCCATTTAGCATAGACTGAATCTTTTGTGAGTGAGCGAATACCAAAAATATAATCACATGCTTCTCTAGCAGAGAGATGGGTGCTACTTACTAAGCAAGAGAAAAGGAGGAGAGAAAAAATACAAGACCAATATGCTCTTTGTTAGGATCACACTGATAAAATGATCAAGCTCCTTTTGAGTAAATAATTAAGTTTTAAAATAAAATTTCTTTATAACAAAGGGAACCAACAACGTATATGTCTCATGCTAAAGAAAATAATTTTACTTTTTCCTAACTCTAAGTATTGTACCCAATCTTGTCACCTCCATAAAGAGACATTTAATGAATTTTCTTATTAGAATCATCAGCATAGATCCGCATCAAAGATTTCTTGGTCCAGTCTCTGGAATAAAGGCAAACCGGATAAGTAGCTCTGTACATAAGATAAGCAGAAACTAACTCCACAAGCTGATGAAGTTTTTTGTAAGTCTCAGCCAGACTTACACAACTTAAATGCATATCCATTACTGGTTTTCTTGCCAAAGGGTAGGTTGCCATTTCAGAAACTACCTGACAAATTATCAGCTGAAAACAAGGGAAATCTATTAGATATCTAACAGAGCAAGGAATTATATGGAATAGCTGGAATGATAAAAAGACATTACCAATACTAATTGTATAAGGTAGATTTTCCAAGTGATTTTTTTGTTTTCTTTTCTTCTACCTTTTTTCTGTGCATTTCACTTCTTATTCTAACAAGGCATGGGTAATTCTGAGAAAGGAGAATTCACTGGACTCAAATTAGAAAGTCCTGACTTTTCCACTGACTTTCTTAAGTCTTTTCTATAATGAACTTCTTCATCTACAAAATTAGAGGAATAAGCTAGATAACCCTCATGTCCCTGCAACAAATAATAACTATTATTTCTAGGATAATTCTATCATCCTAGGACTCTATCATACTGTTCCTTTGTTAAAAGGCTTATGAGGGGCGGGATTGAAATAAGCACCTAGAAAATGATCTGAAGATTATCAAGCCATCTATGCTTGTCCTGATTCACTGGAGATGATCTTTAAGTAAATGGGTATTATTCCTAAATTAAGTACTACTTAGTGATTTGTATTGGCCTAGTTCAGAATAGCTGTCTATATGCTAATCAATGCATATACCTTTGAGGGAGAATGCAGAATATATCACAAGTCTGCAAAAAACAAAAAGTGGCAAAGGCTTCTTAATCGACCACTTAAGAGGTTATGTAGAGGCCACAAGGTGGAGTTATAAAGTGTGTTTCTAGTCGAGAATGCCATCTACTGACAATAAAATACTCAATATTCATATGATTTTATTGAGTGAAGCGTCAACTGCAGATTTCAGACCTGGAACAGTTAAGAATCTGGTATGTAAAAGTAAAAGCCCATCAATTCTTAGCATCTCTTTGGGGTTTCTGTGAGTATATGTTTAATAACTGTCATGTCTCAAGACAGTTCAGTCTGACCCCTATTTAGTTTAAAAATATAATCACAGCAGCCAGAGCTGCTAGACATGCTTGGATGGTTTGAATGCTCCTAACAGATTCCCATTAACCAACTTCTTAACATGCAAACAGATCTCAATCAAAAGTGCTCAAACCATTTCAGAAAGAATAGAGGCTTTTCATAAAAGTAGAATCTGTCTTCTAGGGTCAAAAGTGCTATATCTTTTCTTGCACTTCAACTTTTCTTATGATTTTTAACCTACAATTCATCTCATTTTATAACTTGCTAATCCCCTCATCAGGACGTTACTGTTATTGAGATCTGGAAGGTAATAAGAGCTAAGAAAAGAATTCTGCCTTAATGATAACAAAAAATGCAAATAAAAAAAATATTTTCACACAATGTTTTCTGTCTATGGAATTGTCAAAGATCAAAAGTTTTACACTGTTGATAAATGCCTGGGGTAACAGACAGTTACATACATTTTTCCTGAGTGGATTCATTAGCACAAACTCTGTAGAGAGTTATTCAGGAATTTCTATAAAAAGTAAAAAAATGCATTTTCTTTAACTTGGAAATATCTCTGCCGGGAATATAGTCTTTAAATCTTGGCAGTTGTTCATGTCATTGTTTTGATGATGATTATTATTAGATGATATAATCAAGTCATTTTAGGAAATACTGCAAAATTTCAGACAAGTCTCAGAGGACAGTCATATTCATGAACGTTTTAAAAAAAGTACCTGTGTGCACTATATATAAAAACATGATATTTAAAAATGCTCTCTGGTAAATCTTGTCAGTTGGGGAAACTTCTATACGGAAATATATAATTTATGTATAACTCTATATGTTAATTTCTTAGGAATGTTTTGTATTGCATTAATAAATACCTAAAAGACTAAGGAAAAATACCAAAATCTTTGTAATCTGGATCACAATTATCATAATTTTGTCAGGACATAATTGATTGAATGAGTTGAAGTGTAGTTTAAATTCCTTCTGGCTTTATCTTTTTTTTCTATAGTTAAATTACATTTTAATCATTATCAGCCATTCATTTTAGCTAAATAACAAAAAGAGAGAAAAAAGTGAAGAAAAAGCACATTCATTTGATTTTAAACCAAAATAACCAATTTGTTTCTCATGAGCCTTAGATGTTGCTGAGGTACATTTGTTAAATTATAGCAGCAATTTTTCCTCAGGAATCTTCTAATTTTGTTCCAATCACTGCAGTCATGTTTATGTATTTCCTCGCACAGACACACTGCTTCCTCAGAGAACTCTTGAAAATAGAAACTCTTTATCAGATGATTGAATATCAAACAGTGAAATGACTACCCAGTTAGGTTAAAAATATGAAAAGGCATTTACATTTAAACACAAAGGATATCATCTGAATGACAAAATATGGAGGCGTTAAGGGGATGGGTTAGAAAAACTTTCTCTCATACTTTTCTGAGCCTCTCTGTGCCAAAACACTAAAGCTAGATTGCACTATACTAGGCTGGTTAGAACCCCGCTATTCTAAATAGTAACCACTAGCCAGATGTGACTATTGAATATTTGTAATGTGGCTAACACAAAAACTTAGTGTAAAATATCTCATTTATAATTGTTTTAATATTGGTACAGTTGAAATGATATTTTGGACATATTGTGTTAAATAAAATGAATTATTACAGCGAATTTCACCTGTTTCATTGTATTTTTTTACTGTGATAACTAAAAAAGTTGAAATTACCTTTTTGGCTCACATCACGTTTCTATTGGACAGTGCAAAACTAGAGCATCATTGTGCACGATATATGTATATGATATGTGTTCCTTTGGGTGTCTTGTGTGTGTTTTGATGGTTCAGGTGACTAAGTTAATCTCCATAGGGAAGAACCTATACATCTATACAATCCTGTTTTCACTGAGCCTGGGAAGGATGGCTCATTTTCATTATGTGGGTCCAGGTACTGCCTTCTCAAACCTAGGCACTTCTCAGCATGCTGTTAAAGTCAGAAGGCTTGAGTTTCCAGCTAGGATACTTGGACTAATCACTTAAATCTTTTCTTAGCTGTCCTCTTTCTTAGCTGTACAATGCCTATTGTCCATCTGATCAACAGTATTGCTGTGAAAATCCCTTAAGGTATATGAGGGTTGTCCAGAAAGTATCCAGCCATGTACCCCTTCCCTTCTCGTTGTCTTAGCAATAGCTGTATACTTTCTGGACAGTCCTTTATATGACCGTTCTTCCAGTTGTATACACCATGGCACTTAAGGCAGTATTAATATTTAGTTTTATCTCAACAAATGGCATTTGGAAAAACTGATCCTCTTTAATCCATCTAAATTGGAGCAAAAATACCACACCTGTGCTGCTAGTCACACTGCTGGGTAGGACAGGTGGCAGCTGATTTGTTCAATCATAAGTAATAACTGGGATTGTTCGAAAATGATACTTTTTCAAAATGAGTAGAGTCTGCATGTCTGAAAAGCTTAATAATGATGCCCACAGTAGTAGAATGAAGAGTAGGGAAACTTTAGTTTGAGAACAGACGGAAATTCCATTATAATGATGTTTTTCTAACAACAACTAACAGCCTCGCATGTACTCACGCATTCAAACATTTGGAATACGCTATACAACACAGCATAGTGGAAGAGGTCTCAAGCTTTGGGGTTAGAGATATTTGAATGTTAATTTCAAATACTTGATTGTTTTATATAGCCCTGTAAAGTTGGAATAAATTATTAATAATTATTCAGCAGGGTTCTTTGACACATAAATGAGGTATTGACTGTAAAAATTAGCACAATCCCTGGCACATAGTGCTCAGTAAATGTTAGCTAAAATAATAATATTTATCATTATTTAGTTACTGTATAGACATGAAGATATAAGACACAAGCTCTGCCCTCAAAGCACTAGATTGTCATCATTCAGCTATGTCTAAAGAAGTCTAAAAGATTAGATTTTTCAAATATCCAGGTTACTATATGAATATTAGGCTGTTATCCTGATGGTTAACACTGTGTAATTACAACCATCATCCTCAGAAGGGTCTATTTAAGAAGGCTAATGATGTCTACAAACTGAAATGCAGTTTACCTAACAGGTATCATTTAATTAATCTTTTAATACTGGATTTCAGAAAGCTCTTGAAGAAATAGTGATTTCCTCTTCTAGAAGGTTTAAAGTTAGGTTAAATACCCTGTTAATTGAACCTCCTCCTCTTAAACCATTTTTGAATAACACCCAAAATCCATTATCACCATATCCAAATGCAATAATCATTTACTGTGGTCCTGTAGTTTAGAAAGGATGATTAAGAGATAAATGATAAAATATATCAATAACTTCTCGACTCTTTTCATAAACCTGGTTCAATGAACTTTTACTTTGAATGACTATCATCTTTGGTAATTTATTTTTTTTCAGGAATAAATCAGTAAGCATCAAAGAGTTCCAAAGAAAGGCCCTACAGGCCAACCCTGTAAGACTCCTGTATTAGAGTCCTCAACATAAACTTGCACCCAGTTGTAATCATTCTTATTTATAGCAGAGGCAAACAGGATCCATATGGACACAGAAAAATGATTCTGATATCTACCATCAAAATGAAGCACTGACTTCCCCTTAACACATAGCTATAAATTAATTTGGGATGTCCAAAGCTCAAGCTCCACATTCTGGAATTATCACTTACAAATCAATCAACCTAATCCTATTTAATAATTATTATTGGGTGGTAGAAGACAATTCCATTTTCAAAAGACTTACAATGTTGTTTTTAAATCGGTCTAAATTCTAAGAGTCATTCATTTATTAATATATTACAAGTTGCTTTAAAGATTATATCTAAGCCCAGTCTAAGAGCCTACCTGTTGATCTATAAAATGAAGATAATTATATATGTACATTGCAGTCATTTGAAAGATCAGAAACAACGTATATTGCTGTGTCTCAGAAAACAGTCCCGCAAAATGAAGGCCTCAGAAGCAAAAGCTTTTCTCTGAACTTCTCCTGTCCTCCTATTTCCCAGTCCCATTCATCCTTGCTGCTAGCCATAAAAACTAGAACCCCTCTTCCCCAAGGCACATCATAAAATTCAGAGCTTTTTTTCCCTGAAAAGCAGCCATAAAACCTAAAATTATTCTGTATAAAAGCTGTCCAGAAACAAATTATCTGATCTACCCTGTTTGACTACAAGTCATAAGACTCACATTCCAGTGAGGGTCCTGCCCCATACCCAAAAGGAAGGAATGCTCAGAGAACCCAAGAAGACTAGACAGACAGGCTTTGCTGGGTTTCCCCACACAGTCTATTAGCATCATATCATACCCTTTTTGCCCAGTTATA
Source organism: Eulemur rufifrons (assembly GCF_041146395.1). NCBI lineage: Eukaryota > Metazoa > Chordata > Mammalia > Primates > Lemuridae > Eulemur > Eulemur rufifrons. Next base: position 181,232,534 of record NC_090989.1, on the reverse strand, counting down.
TTTCTACATGGCTATTCATACTTTGTTGAACCTAAGAATAAAAATGGGCAATTTCTCCCTGTATCTTTGGTTCATTCTGAAGACACCCATGTATACACATTAAACAAATTTGTATGCCTTTCACCTATTAATCAATCTGCTTCATGTCAGTGATTTTCAGCAAAACTTTAGGTGGCAAAGGGCCTTTGTCCCTATGATATAAACCACTTATCACAGTCTTATTATTACTATTGATGACATGGTTTCATTTATTTTCTGGGGCAGAGGTCTGCAAACTTGTTTGTAAAGGATCAGAAGATAAATATTTTCAGCATCCTAAGCCCTATAGTTTCTCTCAGAACTACTCAATTCTGCCGCTGTAGGCCAAAAGACGCCATTAACAATACATAAACAAATAAATGAGACTATGTTCCAATAAAACTTTACTATGGACACTCACTGAAATTTCAATGGTATATAATTTTAATGTGTCATAAAATATTATTCTTTTGATTTTTTTCCACCATCTAAAAATATAAAAACCATTCTTAAATTGGAGGCAACACAAAAAGAAGTGGAGAACAAAATTTGGCCAATGGGCCACAGAGTGCCAATTCCTTGGCTAGAGGTGTCTGATGAAAATTTATATAAATTTATTACATAATTATTGGCCCAATTTGTTTTTGAAAAAAAATCACTTATAATAAATTGAAAATGATTTTTTCTAAATACAAAACTATATTATTTTCATTTGCTTAACTTTGAATTTCCTTGGTAATTCTTAGGAAAAAGAAACATTTTGTTTTCACTGTTTAAACACCCTTCCTTCAATTGCAGATCTTTTTAGTAGTATTCTACCTCTAATATCAAAAGTCCAGCTATTGTACTTCAAAGCACTGCGAACAAGTTTACTTAGAGTGCTTGTTAAACATATTGCTTATTTTCCTTACTAAATTAACTGTGGTTTGTGAATCAAACAAATGAATCCAATGATATAGGATGTAGAAACAATTTTCAATAAATAGGTCTTCATTTACTATTTAATCTCCTTTCTGCCACTGACTTAAAAACATCTGTCAGGAAGAAGTGCAAACACCATATTTCTCCAGTTACATAATGTTAATTATAATGAAATTACACCACAAATAAAATCTTAATCATGTTGGCCACTCTTCTCTGTGTTCTTATTACTTACAGACTCACAATCCATTAAATCTGTGCTGCAGTATTAAAATGGGTAGAAGTGCAGGGAGAGAGAAGATGAATCTGATTTGGTCAAAAGGTCAAGGCATAATAATTTACTTGAATAAGTAAAGTGGGGCATAATCTTTTCATCCTTTTATACCTTATGCTTTTAATGATGGATTATGTGCAAAATGAACAAGGACAGTGAATATTAGGTCAGCTATGATGAGACTATCAAGCTGGCTGACAAAGGCATCTAAGGATGGGCTGTTGAGGTTCCTATTAGTTACTCTCATGGCATCAACTTAAAAAGTTTGGAGCTATTCACCTAGCATTCCTAATCTACCAATATATTATCATATACCAATTTATCTTCTTGAATGTATTTACAATGAAGAGTGAAAATATAAGAATGCACAGGTAAATAAGTACCAGAAGTTTACAAATCCACAAAATAGTCTCTCTCCCTCTTTTTTTCTAATATGATGTCCCATTGGGGTTTACTGTAAAACAAGTAAAACCATATCAACATCACCATGAATGCATATATCTGCAAATAGATAAATGCATAGGTAATAACAGAAAGTAGCATAGAATAGAGATTAAAGGGCACAAACTATACAAGACTGTTTTTGCAAGCTTAGCCACTTACATATCTGTGTGACTTTAGATAATTCACGTACCATGCTATGCCTCAATTTCTTCATCTATAAAACAGAAATAATAATCACAGCTATTGCAAAGAGTGACAAAAGTTAAAGTAGTTAATGTTTTAAAAGTTTTTGTAACATTGTCTGGTACATGATAAGAAATAAAAACTGTTAAATAAAACAAGGGCCATAATAATTATTTATTCTTCAATAGTAAATATTCTGCACTGCTGCTTCTTTACAAGACATGAATTTTCATGGGTTAACTACTAAATGGCTCTTTTTAGGTTTCAGGGAGGAAAACATCTTAATAAACAGTTATTAATAAAGAACTTAATAGCCCTACCCATGATAAATATTTGCCAGTGATGAAGGTGAAATGGAAATCTAAAGGTTGTTTATCTCAGATACTATTAAATCTGAGCATAAGTAATGGAACAAAATTACAGGCCAATAGAGCACTTCTAAAGCAGCCAATAATTAAGGAGCCACTAACCAGCAGTGTAGAAGGTCTCACTCCCCCATAATAATCCTGAAACTCAGCCACTTCATTAGCTCCCACTCTGTATGTAAAGCAGTTATTCTCTCTCCAGTGCTTTCTTCTCGTCCAAAAATCCCAGTGAATTACTGCTTCCAAACTCACAGAACCTCACCAATAAACATGATAAGATTCTTATGGAACCCCAAATAACTGCATACCACTTTGCTAACTACTACAGGGAATGTCAAGATGTAGAAGAGTGAACCTTAAACTTCAAGGGCCTTATAATCTATTTGGAGAAACAAAATATAAAAACATAAGCAAGTAAGAACATAATGACAACATAAAACTATACAGCAAGAAGGTACACTATTCTGTGCATTTGGAAACAGTAATTTATTGGGATTTTTGGAAGAGAAGAAAACACTGAATAAAGAATAACTGGTTTACATCCAGAGTGGTAAATAAATTATTGCCTTGGTATTGTGGATTACCCAAGTACAGCCTCAGAAAACTTAAGTAACTTTCTCAAGGTCTGAAAGTTAAAAGCAAAGCCATAGTGCAGAATCCAGATCTTAGTACTCAAATCCATGATAGTAAAACTGAAGCAGGGACACTCTATCCCCTGAGAGACAGAGGGGATTCAAGTATTCCATGACAATTTCCTGGAGAGAGGACGTGAGCCCATTCCTGGTAAGTGGGGTAAGACATGGCCAAGCTGATGGCAAGGGAAGGTTACTCCAAATGGGGGATGGTGTCTCTGCAGAAATGAATGCTAGAAAGTGCAGTGCAGTAAAAAACAACTTCAGATCTATAACTTTAAGTGGAGTGCTTGGGGAAGAGACTGGTGTTGACAAGAATAGAAAAGTCATTAGCTAGTATTCTTCATTTTCTATTGGCTGTGCCAAAGATAGGGGAGGAAGACCTGGGTTTTAAAGCAATTGCATTGAGCATTCCTGAGCTAAATTCAAACCCTAGTACATCTAATATCAGTCTGTCACTTTATATCTCTTAAAAAGCTGATATGAGTCATAGACTCAGTGAATCTGATTAATTGGGGAATCCCAACACCAATTGAGATCCCAATTGCATTTAGCCAATCTTAACATTTATTAGGATGTTAGAAATACTGTGCTAAAGTCCTCTACATTCTTTACCTCATCTAATCTTCACCACAACCAGAGCAGGTGTGTCAGGGCTCCCCAAGACCACTCTTACATTCAGAGATTCACTAGAACTCGCAGGACTTGGAATCTATAATAAGTTGCACTCATGGCTAAGATTGATTGCATCAGTGGATTAATAGTACACAGCTGGATAGTAAGAGGGAAAGACACAGTGTCTGAAGGAATACACCTGCAAGCTTCCTTATGCTCTCTCCCTCCCTTAAGGCGGTCACACAGAGTGTAGTCTTCTCTAGAAACAAAAATCCAGCAACACATGTGTAATATTTCTTTCCAGGGAAACCTATTAGGGACTCAGTGCCCACGTGGGGGTTTTTTTGAGGCTGGGAGTGGGCGTGGGGAGAAGCTAGTCATGTAGGTATCCTATGCCTACTGTTGGTGCTCAGGGCACAACACCCCAAAATATGACCATAGGAGACCAGAATATGCCACTCCAAAATATACTTATTTGGCATATATTTGTCTGGTTATTCTGAGAAACTATAGACATAGGAGTAGCTCTAAAAAGGCTGTCCTTTTGTAAAAAAAAAAAAAAATTACATCTTAAAAGAAATCTACATGAGTAAAAGTATCTGTATCAGGAAGAAGGCTGCTCCAGACAACTTTTACTACCTGAAAGATTTTTTACCTACATAACAAGATAACCTTCATCCGCCATACATTTCCTCCCCTCATCCTTCCCTAACTTGTCTCTCCACTCCTTCCCACCCCACGTCCCAGCCCCTATTCCTCTCTGTAGCTCAGGGTGTTATATAAGCTTCAATCATCTGACTCTTCTTCGAGTCTCACATTTTGTGGGTCTCCTATGTTTACATACCTAAATATGATTTCCTCCTGTTAAGGTACCTCGTGTCAATTTAATTTGTAGCCCAGCCAAAGAACCTAGAAGGGCAGAGGGAAGACATTTTCCCTCCCCTACATTACCATGTACCAAAATTCCAAACTAACAAAAGGAAGCAGGTGTTGAGCATTAACCACATTGTACAGTATAGGCACAGTGAGCCACTCTTAGCAAGGAAGGGAAATTTTATGTCAGTACCAGTCAAGATCTCAGATGCCAGCCAATAGACAGTCTCAGATGTCAGCCAATAGACAGTCCCATAAGCCAGCCTGTCTAAGGACAGCAGTCTCAGGCCTATTCTGTCATCTCTTTTTTTGAACATGAGGCAATGTTTATTACTATTCCACATAGATGGAGCAACTGAGACAAACATTAAGTAACTCGCCTAGGGTCTTAGAAGTTCTAAGAGTCAATGTGTCTTAGCTTGACATCTCCTAAAAAAAGACAAAGGCTTATGTGCAAGAGGTTTAGTTTTATAAGGGATCCCCCGAAACAGAAGTGGGAGGGTGTAGGTGAAGGAATGGCTACAAAGCATGGAGAAAGAAGGTTGGAAAGCTAATCCAAGGTAGGTTATTAAACTGGTTATCACCATGGGCAACTAGCAGGCAACTGGACAGCACAGCATAAAATTAACTTCCAATTTGTCCACTTAGAACACAGAAGAGGAGTGTGTTTATTTACTGCCTCTCTGCTCCCCTTTGGTCAAGATTCCCAGGACCTATTAACTCTTAATATTGGAGAAATCCTAGGGCAGAAAGCAAGAAGCCCTGAGGTAAAATATAACTCAATATTGCAGCAAAGGTGGGAGCCAAAATTTCCATCCAGAGAATGCAAGATGGGACATAAAAGTTGTTAAGGCAGTCTTTATTAGACCTAAGCAGCGTGATTTCCCAGTGTTATACCTGAGTCCTCATGGGCTTCTGTCAGATTCCTTTATAAGGGATTAGAAGTCAATTATAGTGGCTTTCAGGGGTTAGGCAAAGGAATAAATTATGTGAACCAACATAATGCTGGTAACTCCAATTTTTGTTTGGTATAAAGGAAGATGACAGAGTAAAAATCTGATTTACAAATACCATGCACCTCAGTATCCTGCTCAGGAAGCATAGTGGGTAAGGCCAACAATAGTTTATTAACAAAAATAAGTTCTACCAGAGAGCCTGCCTCTGACTCAATTTTCTGTTTGGTACCCTGGGGGAATATGTGTGTGTGTATGGGGGGCGGTGTACAAGAATTTTATTCACATATAATTCATATAATTTTTATAATGTAAAATTCACCCCTTTAAAGTAAACAATTCAGTGGTTTTTAGTCTTTTCAAGAGTTACTCAATCATCACCATTATCCAATTTCAGAACATTTTCACCTCCACAAAAAGAGACCTCATATAAAGAAATCTACTACCATGTTTCCTTTGGAGTTATGGTACATTCCCCCTCTACTCCCAGCCCCTGGAAACTGCTAATATGCTTTCTGTCTCTATAAATTTGACTATTCTGGACCTTTCATACAAATGGTGTCATATGATATGTGGCCTTCTGTGCTACTTTCACTTAGCAAAATGTTTTCAAGTTTCATCCACGTCGTAGGACATCAGTATTCCTTTTCATTGCTGAATACCATTCTGTTATATGAAAATAAGCACATTTTGTATACTGACTTACCAGTTGATGGACATTTGTATTGATTCCACTTTTTAGCAATTATAAATCATGCTGCTATAAGCACTCATTCACAGATTTTGCTGTCCATGTACATTTTTGTTTCTCTTGGGTATATATTTGGGAATGGAATTATTGGGTGAAATGATAACCCTATTTTTAACATTTTGAGGAATTTTGCTAAGATGTTTACCAAATTGGCTGCATCATTTTACAATCCCACCAGCAATATATGAGGATTCCAATTTCTTCCCATCTTCATTTGCTATTCTCTTTTTTATTTTAGTCATCCTAGTGGGTAGAACAAGGTAACTCATTATGGTTTTTATCTGCATTTTCCTGATGGCTAATCATTTTCAGCATCATTTCATGTGCATATTGGCTATTGGTATATCTTCTTTGGAGATATGTCTATTCAAATCCTTTGCCCATTTTTAACTGGCTTATTTTTCTTGTTATTGTTGAATTTGTAAGAGTTCCTTATTTAGTATAAATATAAGACCTTTATGATACTTAAAAATATTTACAAATGTTTTTTCCAGCTCCTTGAGTTGTCTTTTCACTTCTTTGATGACTTGGAAGCAAAAAAGTTCTTTAATTTTGATAAAGTACAATCTATCATTTCCTTGTGTCACTTGTCCTTTTTTGTCTTATCTAAGAAACTATTGCCTAACCCAAGGTCATGAAAATTTACTCTTATGTTTTCTTCTCAGAGTTTTAGCTCTTATACTTAGGTGGTCTGTAATTAATTTTGAGTTAATATTTGTATACGGTGTGAGGTAGGGGTCTGAGACATTTTGAGCTATACAACAGATAAAAGAAGAAATGTATAATATGAATGGAAAACAAAACCAAAAATCTGAAAATCAGGAATTTTCAGGCTTTCTCATAAGAAAAAAAAAATTTGTTTCCTTACACCTTAAATTTCCACCTCCACAAACATACACAAAATGCCTGAAAATCTGGTGTCAATGATTTCATTATTTTTGCATTAAGATGTTTCAGTACAACCAATTGTATTCTGTCATTTACATCTGAGACACCTCTCCAAAATATCACTATTGTATATTTCATAAAAACTCTGCAGGCAATGTCTACTTAGAAACAAGGTAGAATCACTCAAGCAGAATTATTCAATGGCGCCTCCCCAAATTTTACTTTTTTGGCTTGAGCTGGAGTATTAACATGCATCAAGACTGTCCTTTCATCAAATGGATAGAAACATTAACTTTTCTACTTTTGTTTTTTTCTGTTTTTATTTTTTTTGGATAAGTATATTATAAAAAAATCTGAGTTCTAATTCTTATTTTTTCTTGAGTCAATCCCCTTGCATACCTAAGAGATATCCTCAGTAAGAAGTTACTAAAGGAGACAACCAGTTATTACTATTTTTAGCAAGTAGCATTTACTGAGCTCTTTCTACATGCCAGAGTATTGTGTCATGCTCCCTGCAATCATTATCTATTTAATCGTCACAACAATGAGGAGGTACCATCATCTTCTTTTTTTCAGATAATCAAACTAAGGTTTAGAAAGGTTAATTGGTTTGCTGAGTGACACACAGCTGGGAAGTAAAACAGAACTGAACGTCCCCAGGGTCCACAGTTTCCATGGAAGAACACTGATGTTATTCATTTCCCTTCTTATGTCTCCTGATAAAGTAGGCAGATGCAAGTATTTGAAGGCCAGTAAATTCAAGGGAATCAATAACTTGGCTAACAAACGTCTTCATTTAATGTACTCAATATTCCTGAATATACATTATGGATAAAGTAGATGCCCTGGGGATTGCCAAATATAAGAAATATGTCTTTCAGTAGTTGTTATCATAGTGGGAAAACAAAAACATCCTCACCTACATATAACGCAAGGCAGATGGTGGGAAGTTTTCACAGTATGATGTGTGATTACTGGAGGAAAAGTGTAATTATTCCAAATGGAAAGATCTTGGAAAACTAAGAAAGGTGTGATTTGCACTCCACTTTAAAATTGGGGTCCGATTTGGGTGGCAATAAAGGAACATAACAAGAAAGGAATATAGGATACCAGATGGAGGAAACACTATGAGTGATGGCACAAAAGAAATGAGTATTTGTATTTGTCCAACAGCAAGTAGTAAAATACTGATCAACTCATTTAAACCTGTGTCCTGAACATGGAGAAAACAATATTTTCTTGGGAGATGGAGAAGAAGTGGAAAAAGAATTAGATGAAAAAATATATTTATCATAAGAAATTAAGTACAAGCACAGTATGAATTTGGCAAACAAATTCCATTAAATTTAAGGTCTATATTTCTGAAAAATGCTATCTTTTATGGAGGAACATTTGATGGCTTAAGATCCAGCTCAAAACAACTATAAAAAATAATGCTTAAATCAGACTGAAATGTGCCTAATGATTATGGGTTCTAAGTAAATAAACAAAGCAGTTATAAATTACCTTACCATAATTAAAACAGAAAGAAAGCTATCATTTTATTATCTTTTATTGTTGATATGGGCCTAAATTAAAGACTTTTCCAAGAGACTGTGACTGAAAAATTAGGGAGAGAGGACACAAAAGCTCTAGGAGAGGTTGTTTAATAGTCACTTCAGTGGACAACTGGGGGCCTCTAAATAGTAAATAGCAAAAGAATTCAATGTCCTGAAAGATCTAACATACTCAAGTAGTAGACTTGCCTTTCTGTAACAGTCAAAGGTATACAAATAGACAAAGCAATTAAATAAAAGGAATAAAGTTCAACTCACTGAGAGAATATCTGACTGGTTCATATATATTTCTAGAAGTTTTCTGTATTACTGGGACACAAAAATCCAAAACTATCTTATATATGCACATGTATTTTTTGGAGCCCTAAAAAAAGTGTTAAACTATAGCCAAGATAGATGATTGTTCCAAATAAGGAACTTGCTAAAATATAAACCATCAACCCTCTACCTTCAGAGTTACTGTTAACATCAAGCTACCATTTCTAAGAATCTATGCATTTATGGAAGATGAAATCCACCTCATAGATATATGCTGAGAATTAGCTCTCTAATATCTGAAAGCCCTTTGTCATCCTAGGAGAATGCTGAGCTCAAAGCTTCTCATTTTTTTAAACATTTCACATCTTGAGTTCTAGCATTCTCCTTAGCAGATGCTCCTCACATCTCACATGTCAAAGCACAGCTTCTTACAATTTCTAAATATAGAAAGGAGGACGACACATTTTGGTTCTAACTGATAAGAAAAATTGGAATTGCTATAGGACAATCCAATAAACCACTCCTATCATGATGAGAAATGGAAGGACCTCATTGATCATAGGAAAATTTTGAGGAGGAGAATGGTAGACTGGAATCAATCCTTCTTTGCTGCATGTAAATATTTACTCTGCCTTTATATCAGAGAAAAAGATCTCTTTGGTTTAATACTATATAAACCATTGGAGTTGTGGGATTTTTACAGTTACATGTCACCAATATTTAAGCCAATGCACAAATTAGTCAATTTCTACATATTCAGCTTGACCGTATGTCAAAAAACTAGTTTGTTTTTTGTTTTTAGAGATGGGGTCTCACTATGTTGTCCAGGCTGGAGGGCAGTGGCTATTCATAGGCCCAGTCACAGCATGCTACAGCCTCAAATCCCTGACCTCAAGTGATCCTTCTACCACAGCCTCGCTAGTAATTGGGACTACAGGTACCTGCCACTGTGTCTACCTAGAGTTACGCTTTCAAAGAAAGTTATGAAACAGTATACACATTTCCAATATCATAAAATATACCATATTATTTGATTCTAAAATATACCTTTTTAACTTTTAATTTATCTGAAACTGGTTATATTTTAACATTGCATTATACATTTTAATGGTTTATATATTCTTATCTCCTCTTGACTCCTCTGTAAAAAGCCATGTTAAATTAGCAGTGTCTCTTCCTAAATTTAGCCACTTACCAACCTCTCTCATGCCTATGTACATTCTTCACATATAGTACCCTTTCCCTGTAACATTCTGCCCCTTGATGCTCACATGCCTGCTTTTCTCATCCTGTGAAACTTGGTGGAAATGATTTCTTGTCAGATATACTGGTCTTTCAATTTTTCAACAATGTGGTTATTTATCTGTGACCTGACTCTCCCTGATAGACTTTAACCTCCTTAAGTGGTAGATCCATATTTGATATATTTACCATTCTCTTTCTACTCCCACCATCTAGTAGGCACTCGAACGTGTATTAGATTAATATGTTCATGGGTTTGTTTCTATTTGGATTCGTGCAAAAAGTTAATAGTAGTTCCAAGGTAAACTACTTTTTTGTTACATAAATTTTCTAAAGTGAACATGTATTACTTATAAAATCAGGAAAAAAAATCCCCTTTTAAAGGGCTGATTTCCCTTTATCATGCTTTTTGTATGGCCTTTGGTTTTGTGATATACTGCAGATATTTGGGGCAAAGACACTCATTTGCTGCTTGGCCATTAGAATGTGCATATTAGTCACATCTGTAGAGAAGAAATTACAATATCTGGTAGTGCTGGAAGTGATTATGATTTTCAAAGCACACTCAAGGAGGAAACAGAGTTTTAAAAAATTGACAAGAGTTTACAGGAGATTGGATAAACAGCATGAAATCACTTCCAGAGGTGATGGCCATAAATCTTTTTCTTAAATGGCATCAATGACAGAGCCCATAGAGGAACAAGATTAACTCACTCTAGAACTAGACCAGCTCTTGAGGTCAGAAAGGTGACAAGAGAGGAAGCCCAGTCAGAAAACACCATGCCTGCAAGTATGGTAACAGGTAAAGAGAAACCCTCTTAACACACAGACAGGCATTCCAAAAGAAGACAAGAGATGGTTGTTGAGGCACGGAGATGGAGACGCAGGTCACAAAAAAGCCCGGTAGCATCAGTCATAGTCCTGGGAAGCAGACTGAATTTCAGGGGCTGAATTTTCAGTCCTTGGAAGAGAAACTTAAGAAGTCAGATAAAGTCTCATCCTGTATTTAACATAGGATCCTAAAGGTATAGGCTCTGAGATGGAGTAAAATGATCTACTTTTCAGAACTTGTGTCCATGCCTTTAATATGAAAGAGAAGTCTAGTTATTTGAACCAAGCCACAAAATAGAGTCAGACTAGCAACAGGTATAATCCACCCATGTGCTAAAGAGTAGTGGCTGTGGCTTTGTTAAATCTGCTGAGAAAGAGCAAGACCCACTTAAGAAAAGTTGGTAAGACTGAGATTGCATGGGGTGAGGAGGGATGTGCAGAGTGGAACCAGCCAGAGCAAAACATCAACTATAAGCAAATTAAGGGAACTCTTAAACACTGTTGGTGAGAATGTAAATTAGAACCATTTCAGAAAACAGTTCAGAAATGTCTACTAAAGTTGACATACATACCCTATAACCCAGAGATTCAACATCTGTGGGTACATGCTCTAAAGGAATGTTTACATCAGGAGGCTGTAAGTACCAGGAAATTCATCGCTGTCGTGTCTTAAAATGAAACTTAAATGCCCAGTAATATAAGACCAGATAAATATGTCATGGTACAGTCAGAAAATGGAGTGTTACATCGCATTTAAAATAAATGACCTAGAATCCATGTTGACCATATCAAACACAGAGGAAAGAAAGCAAGACACCAAAGGATATGTATTGTATCACGTTATTTATATAAATTTTAACAACACCAAATAATACTATATATGTTGTATAAATGGATTTATAATAGAAGTATAAACTTTTGAATGAGGAGGGAACACATGGGGACCTTTACTACCTCTGATGAGGCAGGCGAGAAGAGATGGAGGTGAGAGGGGCCCCATTTGTATCTGGAATTTAAGGATTCTGTTGTAACTACAATTAAACTGGACCTAAAGCAAACACAGAAAAATAATATATTCACATTTTTTTCAAAGGAGGTGGTGAATACATGGATATGGATTGATATTATCTTCTGTATATTATGAATGTTTTAAATATTTATAATTAATTTTTTAAGAATTAAAATGATCAAAGAATTTTTTATAGAACATTCTCTTAAGTGATCCCCATTATTTTAAATTACTATTAAATAAAATTTCAGATTGCATTTAACAGTACTGAAGATCATACTCACGGAGATTTATTTATTTTTTATGTACCTACTGAGAGGCAGCCCAACACCCTCCTCACAGATATTGCCATCCTACCTATGGCTTTGACGGTTTGTTCTTGATCACTATGACAGACTCCAAGTGATTGTTTTCATGGGCTCTATGCTCTTATTCCTTTCAAGAAAAAAAAAATGACAGACATTTATAAAAACTCAGTTATTAGGCACATGGAAATCTGATCAATTGTCTGATCAGGGATGACTACCACAAGGACATATTTAAGACTGGTTACTATAATCTACTCATCAGCTGTCCAAATTGAGAAACAAATGCAAATTTATCTGAAGTGCCAGCCTGTTTGGGGATGTATAAATATGCAGACTTCAGACTTCAAATGAAGTGTTCGTACTTTTATCCCCTTGAGCTACATTGAACCAGATTTCCACACTCAGAGGACTAAGTTATTTTAACCGCATTGTCCACCTTATCTCCAGGAGCAAACCTTAAGCTAATACATGTTTAAAAAATCAGTCCCACCTCCCAGTCATGGAAACCACTTAGGGTTAGGCCCAGGTAGAAAGAGTGCAGCATTTATAACCATGCAATTAGAATGAAACAAACATAATACTCCACTAGATGACATAATGTAATGAATCATAGTAAGAAATAAGCCCCCAAGCATTTTCTATCCTCATTTCTGAACTTGATATAGGCTCAGCATGCCAATGAGCATTAAGTTTTTTTTTTTTAAGTCCATCAATATGGTTTGTTGCTAACCTCATCTCAACCTCTGTTATCTTACTGTGTACACTATAAGAAAATAACTACAAAAACACATCCTCAACAGATTCACTTTGTTACTCTGTTACTTTATTCTCCCAGTAAAAGCACTTCTTATGAGAAAGGCCCTATCTCCTTTCACCAATGTACCAGTTAATTGTACCAAACGAAAACTTGTTTTTCAGGGGGATAGCTGACTTTTGGTGACTGACAAGTGGGAACGCCTATGGAGAACATTTCATCTGCTGGCAACAGAAACCCTTGCCCTGCACTCCGCATGAGCTAAATTTGAGACCTTGGCAATGTGAGTTTATATATTAATGCTGATTGCTGCTTCTCAGTGGAGAAACAGTACTGAAGGAACAGGTGTAGATCACATTCCAGCTTTTTTTTTCCCCTTAGAAAGTAACACGCATCTGCTTACTATACGGTAATTACTCAATGGTAATCAGAACTTAGCGCTGGTTAAGTAACAACCGGTAGAATTTTAGGACCTCACTCAGAGGGAAATAGTGAAGTCTGAAGTCTTAGGATGTTTTATCAGGCTCCTGGGAGGCAAGGGATAAATACAGCAGAAAGAACGCTGGACTGCAGGAAGGAGCCTTAGGTTCTCAGTCCTATTTATCAACAGACCAGCTATGTGAAGTTGGGCAAGACATCTCATCCCTCTGGCTTCAACTTCTTCATCCATAAAATGAATTGTGTTTGACTGAAGACAGCGAAAACTCTCAACTCCAACATTCTAAGTGTTCCCTGACTTTTGGATACTTTAAAACAGTAATTTCATTCAGGAAACCAGGTTTCCCAACTTGCTAACCAACACCAAACAGGCCACGTCATTTATGAGATTGATCCCAATCCTGAAAAGATAACTAGAAGGTTTGAAATAGAAAAATTCATTATCTTATGTTAACAGCAAAGTCCATATTAATATTACAAGAGCTTTGATCATCTCAAAGATTCATAAAAATCTCCAATGATTTGTGGATCACACTTTGAGAAACATTCTTCTCAATCAAAATTCCTCAACCCAAGCTATGTATCAGAATCACATGTGAATTGAGAAAATATTTTTGGCCTTCACCTCAGATGAATTAAATCAGAATCTTTGGGAGTGGGGCTCTGCCACTGCTATTTTTTTTTTTTTTTAAGTCCCTGGTCAATTCAAATGTGCAAACACTGGAAAACAGTTTTAAATTAAATTAAAATTTATAAAAAAATTGGGTGGGAGGCATTTTAAGATCATACAACATGAGGAAGGAAGATTTTTAAAGCATCAGGATACTTTTTAAATCATGATGGAAAAATGGCAACAGAAATTATTAGTGTGGGAAAAATTTTTTAAAAACATATACTAAGCAGACTATATCAAAATTGGCTTTAGTCTACCCACAAGTCATAGAGGGTATTCAGTAAGTGCTTGTTAAATAAATGACTGAATAAATGAGTTTGTGATTGATGAGCTATGTCATGACTGGCATGTGGAAGAATGTTATAGACTGTGATTTCAGTATTTTTAACTAACCACCAAGAAAAAATAAAAATTTAAAATTCAGTATGAAGAATTTGCTGAATTTTTGCTTTAAACTCCTCATGAGCAGTAGTTGCTACAGACAAAATTATATTACCATACAGGTTTTAGAATGCCTCAAATATTGGAATTAGAAAAAAAAAAGAGTTGATTGTAATCTAACAAGAAAAACATCCATAGTTCTTTGTTGACAGTAAGGGAATAAACAAAATCAATGTGATATCTAGAACGGCATAATTTATTTATTTATTTATTTATTTTGTGACAGAGTCTCACTCTGTTGCCCAGGCTAGAGTGCTGTGGCATCAGGCTAGCTCACAGCAACCTCCAACTCCTGGGCTCAAGTGATCCTCCCGCCTCAGCCTCCCCAGTAGGTGGGACTACAGGCATGTGCCATCATGCACGGCTAATTTTTTCTCTACATGTTTTTAGTTGTCCATATAATTTCTTTCTATTTTTAGTAGAGACAGGGTCTCACTCTTGCTCAGGCTGGTCTCGAACTCCTGAGCTCAAACAATCTGCCTGCCTCGGCCTCCCAGAGTGCTAGGATTACAGGCGTGAGCCACCTCGCCCAGCCTAGAATGGCATAAAATTAAACATGCATATGGTGCCATAAGTTTGTTCTGAACCTACAGAAAAAGGCAGAACTAAAGAAGTTGGTGCTGCCTTTCTTAAGAATACTCTGAACACCCAAATATCAGGGAAATTGTTATATTGGCTAAAATATGATAACTATTCAATAAACATTAGTTGAACACATCACTATGTGCTTTTCTTCTATGTGTTTAATATTGGAGATAACAACAGTTAATAACAAAAAGCTTTTACTGCCAAGGAGCTTTTGATGTGATAAAGGAAGCCGGCAGATTCAAGAAGACAATTAAAAAATGCTAAGAAAGTGAGAACAGAGAGGCAACTAGGAGAGAGATGAGGAGACGTATCATAGAGCAGGAGGTAACAAAGCTCAGGTCCTCTTGCTGCCATGGGATTCTCTCAGGAAAGCTTGAACACTTAAGCTTTGTCTTGGGCTCTGTTTTTTAGGAACTCAAGGCCAATACATGGATTTCCTTAATGATATCAATGGTGGAAATTTCCGATGTTTTAATAGGTGAATAATCTATTAAAAAGATCTTTTACAAAGACCACACTGGCTATATTGTATGGAAAATGGATTGGAGGGGTTTGAGACTGGAAGTAGGGAGACTGCTAAAGAAGGTGACTTGGTTATTTAGGCAAAAGATACTGGTGGCTTGAACTACATCAGGGATGATGCCACATGCCATCACCTCCTCCAGCTCTCAGGGGTCCTGGGAAGTCTGCTTTCCACAATAACGTGAAGAAAGTGTTTATTTCCATTGTGAAATATTGTACATATTATTTTATGTATTTTTCCCATAGCTTGTAGATATCTTTTCATGTAGGTAAATATAGATCTACCATATCCTTTTTATTTATCAGCTCCATAGATTCCATTGTAGAGTTAAGCATAATTCTCTTAGCCGTAACTTACTAAAATAAGACTCCGGTGAATAGCATTGGATAGATACAGGGACACAGATGTCTTGTACACCTCTTTAAATAGTTTTATAAGATAGACAATAAAAAGAGAGATTCTGGGCTAAAGTGTTTTATTAATCAGGAAATTGTGCCTTAATAATAATGCCACTACAGAATAAAATAAAAATAAAGCTCTTAGTGGCTTACACAAAATTTTCTTACTCATTCATACTACATACCCAGCATGGGTCCATGGAGAGGCCCTGCTCATAGACCTCAGTACGGACCCAGTTTGACAGAATAGCTCCAATTGGAGCACTACCTATTGTCACAATAGAAAAGAAAGAGCATGGGAATTGCCTGCTGGTTCTTAAAACTATTACCCAAAAGTTGTACTTATGATTCCTGTTTTGAAATTTCAGCATTATCCAAAGAGCTACAGCAAAGTCAAGTGGAGGACCCTTCGTAGAGCATAATGTCAGAATCTCAGCCATTCATCCTCCCGGCTAGCCTTTTCATTGGGAAGATACCAATTGTTTCCAGGGTAAATCACAGTAAGTAGCAAACTACCCAGAGCACAGGGTTGAAGGAGAGTACAGTGCTTAAAAACAGGTACTTTTAGGCAGACC
The DNA here is from genome assembly GCF_041146395.1 of Eulemur rufifrons. Lineage (NCBI taxonomy): Eukaryota > Metazoa > Chordata > Mammalia > Primates > Lemuridae > Eulemur > Eulemur rufifrons. The sequence goes on along the minus strand of NC_090989.1, from coordinate 181,216,023 downwards.
TGGTGTTACCATTATCCACCTCGATGATGTTGACGGTATGGGTTATTTATTATTTGAACTTTAAATCTTAGTTTTGTCATTTATAAAAGGAGAATAACACCCTCTTGTGGGAGAGACAGCTATTTTTTTGCAAACTTGATTTTTTATCCCAAGCTCCCTTGCAGTTATGTAGCCAAATGACTGCGTTCTCCCCAAGAGAATGTAGATAAAGGAATTCTTTCAGGCCCATCTCATGCAAAAGATCTGTGCTATCCATTTGGTTCCAGACCACCCCAATAAAGCTAATATCCCAGTAAAAGGAGTCACACAGAGTTTTTGGTTTCCCAGTGCATTTAAAAGTTATGTTTACACTATATTTTAGTCTATTATGTGTGCAATAGCATTATGCCTAGAAAACAATGTATACATTTTAATTTAAAAATACCTTATTGCTAAAAATTTCAATCATCTGAGCCTTCCAGCAAGTCATAATCTTTTTGCTGGTGGAGGGTCTTGCCTCAATGTTGATGGCTGCTGACTTATCAGAATGCTGGTTGCTGAAGAATAGGGTGGTAATGTCTTAAAATAAGACAAGATTGAAGTTTGTCGCATTGATGGATTCTTCCTTGCATGAAAGATTTATCTGTAGCATATGATGCTGTTTGATAGCATCTGACCCACCGTAGAACTTCTTTCAAAACTGGAGTCAATCCTCTCAAACCCTGGTGCTGCTTTATCAACTAAATTTATGGAATATTCTAAATTGTTTGTTGTCATTTCAACAATGTTTATATCATCTTCACCAGGAGTAGATTCCATCCCAAGAAACCACTCTCCTTGGTCATGCATAAGAAACAACTCATTTGTTCAAGTCTGATCATGAGATTGCAACAATTCATTCACATCTTCAGGCTCTACTTCCAATTCCAGTTCTCTTGCTATTTCTACCACATCCACAGTTACTTCCTCCACTGAACTCTTGAACCCCTCAAAGTCATCCATAAGGGTTAGAATCAACTTCTTCCAAACTCCTGTTATAGTTGATACTTTGACCACCTCTCATGAATCACAAATGTTCTTAAAGGCTTCTAGAATGGTTAATCCTTTCCAGAAGGTTTTTGGTTTACTATGTCCATATCCATTAAAGGAATCACAATCTATGGGACCTATAGGCTTACAAAATATATGTCATAAATAATGAGTTGAAAGGCAAAATTGCTTCTTGATCCATGGTTATGGAATGGATGTTGTGTTAGCCAGCATGAAAGCAACATTAATTTCCTTGTACATCTCCATCAGAGCTCTTGAGTGACAAATGCATTGTCAATGAGCAGTAATATTTTGAAAGGAAGAAATCTTGTATTTCTGAGCAGTAGGTCTCAACAATGGGCTTAAAATATTCAGCAAACCACATTGTAAATATATATGCTGTCATCATGTTTTGTTGTTCCATTTACAGAGCACAGGCAGAGTAGATTTAGTAATATTTTTAAGGGTCCTAGGATTTCAGGAATGATAAATAATCATTGGCTTCAACTTAAAGTCACTGGTTGCATTAGCCTCTAACAACAGACCTTTGAAGCTTTGAAGCCAGGCATTGAATTCTCCTCTATGGCTATGAAAGTCCTAGATGGCATCTTCTTCCAATAAAAGGCTGTTTTATATACATTGAAAATATATTGTTTAATGAAGCCACTTTCATCAATTAGCTAGATCTTCTGAATAATTTTTTTTTTAAAGACATGCTGAGCTGCAGATCTTCTGAATCACTGCTGCAACTTCTACATCAGCACTTGCGGCTTTCCTTAAATCTCTGAACCAACCTCTGTTAGCTTCAAAGTTTTCTTCTCCAGTGTCCTCATGTCTCTCAGCCTTCACAGAACTGAAAAGAGTTAGGGCCTTGCTCTGGATTAGGCTTTGGATTTTAAGGGAATGCTGTGGCTAGTTTGATCCTCTATCCACTAAAACTTTCTCCACATCAGCAATAAGGCTGTATTGCTTTCTTATCATTCGTGTGTTCACTAAAGTAGTACTTTTAATTTTCTTCAGGAACTTTTCATTAGCTTTCACAACATGGCTAATTTTTTGGCCTAAGAGGCCTGGTTTTTGGCCTATGTCCAATTTTGACATGCCGTCCTCACTAAGCTTAATCATTTCTAGAATTTGATTTAAAGTGAAATATATGTGACTCTTCCTTCCACTTGAACACTTAGAGGCCAATGTAGCATTATTAATTGGCTTAATTGTGTATCAAGGAATAGAGAAACCCAGGAATAGGGAGGGGTGTGGGGTGGGGGGAGAGAGAGAGAGAGAGAGAGAGAAAGAGAGAGAGAAAGAAAGAGACAGAATAGCCGGTATAGGGAGCAGTCAGAACACACACATTTACTAAGTTCACCATCTTAGTCTTACATGGGCTAGGTTCATAGCACTTCCAAACTTACAACAGTAGCTTCAAGCATCATTGCTCACAGATCATCCCAACAGATTTAATAATAATGAACAAATTTGAAATACTGAGAGAATTACCAAAATATGATACAGAGAAATGAAGCAAGCATGTGCTGTTGGGAAAATGGCTCAGATATCCTTGCTCTATGCGAGATTGCCACAAACCTTCAATTTTTAAAAAACACAGTATTTACCAAGTGCAATAAAATGAAGTATCCCTGTATTACCTTCCTATACTAAAGCAGTTATAAAGATTAAATGTGAGAAATGAATGAAAAGTCTTATCATAGTGTCCATAAACAGTGCATACTAAACAACTACTAGCTATGATTATTATCACTGTTATAATATTGCCAACTGATATGTCTGAATATTTTATTACTCAATTTAGTCTCAACTATGTAAAGACCATAACTGACCAACAAATACATCGAAAACAAAACAGACTCCAAAAGTCATTCTTAATATCACTGTCTTCATATCAAATACAAATATTGTCCAAGGAAAAAACAAATATATCTTCTTACTTCTTTTAGTAAAAATCCAATCCTTAAAAATGTTATTTCAGGGTAAAGGAGTATTCACATTCATTATTTAGAGAACACTGTCACAAATGTATATTGATTTTTAAGTTTTATAATGAAATTTGCTTGACGTAGTTTTCTTCACAAATGAAATGAACATTGACCTGCCTGATTGCATATTGACAATAAAATCATCCCTAGATACAGAAGCCTTTGTAGACACTGTCAAAGAAAGTTACACATGATGAGTGGGCTCTTTTATAAGCTGACAATATTAGCTCTGACCCTAACTTTGATCTCTCCCTATTGTTTGGAAAAAGGGAGAATAGAGATATTACTTCTCTTCTTCTTCACTTCACCTCAAAATAGTCCTGTTTCAATAATTTACTTGGGAAGAAGCAGAAGGGAAGAGGACCCATGTAAGCAAAAAGCACAACATAAGAGCTTATATCTATATAGATAAGAGCTTATATAGAGATTTATAGATATAAGAGCTTGTATGTATAAATCAGATACAGATGAAATGTTCTCAACTGTCAGTAAAATAATTACCTGCTAAGAAACAGAACTGGAACACCCTCTGACTATTCATCACCTCCCTACTTTCAATGCAAAGTAATGAAATGCATTCAATTGTTTTGCATTTCCTCAAAATGAGACTTTCATCTCTCAGAACTGCTGATTAAGTGATTCTCTGGTTATTTGCATTGGATACACCATCTTATCCACTCATTACAGAAGTTTATTTAATAATCTTATGCTTCTGAAAGAAACAAACAGCCAGTTTCCTGTAAACCATACACATGTTACTTTGCTGGGACAAATATTATTTCTGTTTCATTCTGGGTTTCTAGCATTCTTACTGGACTCCAAGGCAGAGGAACTAAAGGACAATGTTTTAAAATTGCATAAGCATTTTATTTGACATTCATTACTAAATGCCTACATGTGCCTGTCACTGTGCTAGCCTCTTGAAAATAGGATAGACATAATCCCTGCCCTTTGTGAGCTTACAATTGAGTAGAAACTTGGGCAGGTTGCATTTGAGGGCCAGACTGGTTCCAGGAATATACAGTCCCCATAGTGAATGGGACCTCTAGTCAGTAATTACACTCTCCTGCATTTTCACACTATTGTTTCAGAGTCAGAAAAATATACATGATAATAGTGATATTTGGAAACAGAAAAACCTTTTTATTATTAAAAATATCTTGGATATGGTAGAAAACTATCCATGTATTTAAGAATATAGTAAGTAGGTTAAAAAGTTGTTTTAAAACCAACAGTCCATAAAAAGAAGCAATACTAAAATCTTGTTAGACAATTCACTTTTACATGACCTCGTCTCACCAAAAGACAAAAGATAATTCATCATTTGAAAAAAAAATGACTATTAATTAATCAAAACCTAAGTTCATCCCAACCCAGATCTACTTATTACATGTAAATAGATACTTAAATATAAATGAAATAATAACTTCAGTGTGTTCCAAAGTAAGTTGCTTTCACAGGATTTTATACGGACAATTATGAGAAATTCATGTTATTAGGACCAGAAATTCTGTCCTAACTCAGCTTTCTCAATTATCTAGTCAGTAAGTTACTATTTCAAACTCCAAGTGGTTCTTCAGGAGCTGACACATCAATACTCCTCTGATGAAGCTGACTTTGAAAATCCTGAAACAAAAGTAACACAGGAGCATTTCTCTTTTGTGTCTACATCTGAAAGGAGAAAAATGGTTTTAAGGAATTGTTTTTTTTCTTAGTTTAACATTATTTATATAAAGATTGTATTTATGAATTTTGAAGCTTGTGTACAGTTTTAAAAGCCATCCAGAAGTTTTACTTTGCTTAACCAATAAAACAAGTAGAGATGCACAAAAGTGCAAAACTCCATGAAGAATCTGTGAACAAATTCTAGAATGGCAAAAGAAACAGTCGAATTAGCTATTTTTAGGATCAAAAGAGAAGCCTATATTATTTTTCTGTGCAGTTGCATATAATTTTATAAAATGTGTATAATAACATCAAAGGAATTAATTCATTGTTAAGAGTTGAAGGCATTGGAAGTTTGGGAATAATTAAAAAGATGTATGCAATTTTGCTGAGTAATGAGTATGTCAAGAAATATGAATTTTACTGAACCTATTTATTAAAGCATATACATCAAAGATCTTAAAAGTTAACTACTTCTCTGCATTTCCAAGTAGTCACAAGTGCTCTTCATGGACTATATTATTAATAACAACAATGAATAAATACCAAAGCCTCAAATACAAATTATAAGATATATTTTACTATGCAGTTTAATCATTTAAATATTACAATTGTTTATTACATTTACATGATGAACTTTTGAATATATAGATTTAAAATACACTCATACCACTCATATATATTATATTATTCACTCACATATATATATTATTCATACCACTCATATATATAAATGTACACATTATTCATTATATATTATATATATAAAGCCATGAGAGAAAGGGAAAGAAATTTGGAGTAAGCAACTTTGAGCCTGTGATTTGAACATATGTGTCAGTTTTCTCATCCATTCGAAGGGGTTATACCAAATGTTTTATTTACTGGCTTCTACCAAAGGGAGTGTTATTGATCTGATTTAGACAATTATAGGGCATTAATTGGGCAACATCTTCTATGAGTTGTGCTTTCAAGGTGATCAGATAGTCAATGTACCTGGATATGTTCTGGCTTTTTTTCTTTTCTCTCTCAGTCCTTGGACCCACTACATAGGTTGAGGAATACACCTATTCAGGAGTATGACAGAATGAAATTGGCAAGCTAGGCCAGCACTAGAATAATTAGCTTAGGGAAAATAGAACCTTCCACATGGTGAATAACATTACATTCCATTCTATTAATAGTTGGCCAAAGCCACAGGTAAATATGAAGTGCTCTACTCTGCTTTCTTTTCTATTTTTTAATGCATCTATTTCTCTCAGAAATATGATAGGAATAAGAGGTACCTAAGACAAGCAGAATTTGGATATTATTCACATGCATGGCTATCATACCAACACAATGATAGCACCCCATTTCTCAGTGTCTAATTGTAACACCTAGCATGTAAACAGTGTGCATCAGTAAAATGGTAGGTAGTAATACTTATTCTCTCTAGAACATAAAAACCAAATAGTCCCTAATCATTTAGTCCCTATCCTTCCATTGTAAAAGTTAACATGCACATATAGAATATACATCTGCATAAATGTTAATGTTAAATTGTGATTGTTACAAAAATATATGGTCATTCTCCAGTTAAATAAGCACCTAATAAAATAGGGGATGAGCAGTGTCTGGAGGTTAGTAGATGACAGTGAAAGTCCAAGTTCCACCATTATCCAGCTATGTGACCTTGAGTAAATTGCTAAGCTTCTCTGAACCTTAAATTTCTATAGTCTACAAATCAAAGGGAATGAATTCTCAATGATACACAAACCCTAGCTGTAAAAGAATCCATCACCTTGAGACTTTGGAAACATCTTGACTCAGTAATTAAGTCTTGGGTAGGGTTCTACCACTCTCATCAGGTTTCAAATCCACTTAACAAATTGACCCTTCCTACTTTAACATTCCTGTATCTAAGTGGAAACTCAAGGTAAAGGACTTGCCCCAAGGCTACACAGGTAGTTAGTAATGAAGCTGAAATTAGAACAAATACTTCTAACTCCCACCCCCATGATTTTCCCATGAAAAGCATAAGCAACTACACATTAAGGTGATTATCCTGCTACTTTAGTAAGAACTAGGAACCTTAAAGTTAGGGAGCCTTAAAAATATACTCTGTTTTTCTGCAACCAGAAAATGTCTCTGAATCTATATGTATCCTTCAAAATGAAGAATTGCTTAATGACTACTGAAGCTAGAGGAAGAAACAGCTGCTCATTGGGGGAGCAGTCATATTTCCTTCAAAAAGAAAAGAAAAATGCCTGTAGGAAAGTCTTGTTCTAACCAGTAACTCCACTACATGACTTAAGAGCTTTGTTCTTCTAGTTGGAAATACTAAAAATAGCTTCCCCTGTAAGATTTAAACCATTTTAATATATTTTATTTTATATATAGCAGGATGTAGAAAAGAGTGAGAAGGATTGGGAAAGGAAGATAAGTAAGAATTTTTTAAATGAACCAAATCATGCATTATGTCAGTTTCTGCATATTATCGTAAATGTAGCTCACTGTCTACCTGATAGAGTCTATCATATAATGTTTAGAGAACGGATAAAAGTTGGGAACCTTTAAGTGGTAAAGACTGAAAAAGAAAAAAAAAAATGTTTTTTTTTTTTTTTTTTGTTTTTTTTTTTTTGTCAGCAGCACATGCCAGTTGAAGGATTCTCAAGGTTTTATATTCTGAGGTCACCTCCCAGCACTTCATTCTTGGATATTTCTTGCTGCCTACTGGACCTGGCCATCAATCACTCACCTTAAGTAAGCAGTTCTTCCAAAAAGAAATGAGTCTTCTCACGACTAGTTATTTTTAGCAATACTTCGACAAATGTTTAAATAGTCAATGAATGGAGGAAGAAAGTACCTGGATGTCATTAGCATCTTTGCTAATTCTCTGTATTTTCAGTTCTACATTTTGAATTCTCCTCTTGTTTATCCGAACTGTTGATTAAGTGATTCTTTGCCAGCTAATGTATGCATTCACCTAGCCATTGATTACTTCAAACGAGGGCCTTGAATATTTACTGCTGGTTAAATATTTTAAACTTCTACCAACATTAGCTTGTACCCAATTAAGAACTCACTGAGGCACTTTTCTTTTTTTTTTTTTTTTAACCTTTGATTGTAGGGAGTATTCCTGAACCTAATTACAGGTAATGCTTTCTTGTTTCCCTCATTTTGAGGTAGGACTTCCTGAAGAGCAGGTGTCCTGTCCTGTGGGAGGTTACTAACAAGAGCTTGGTGCAGAATACAGCGTGGGCTGTGTGGTGGGTGTTCAGTGTTGGAGAAGGAATGGAGAATGGCTACTCCAGTCGTGCCTTTGCTCTCCCTCTCTCTCTAGCTTCCTTAATTAGTTCCCTTGGCATTTCTCAGGGGGAAAAAAAAGGTGCCACGATCCCCCTAAAGTCTCATGTTCTCCCACTCACTACTTTCTCTTAAAAATAAAAGTTTACTTTCAAACTCATTTCTAGTGAAATTTATAACCAGTATTTCTACAATACAATTTAAAATTATGGCTGTAGTAGAGTAAAAAGAAATCTTGAAGCAAGAATTTTCAATTCTTCTCTGATTCTCTACTGATGCATTATGGGGCTACTGCCCAAAGAACCACATTGAAAATGTACCACATTCATTCAGGACTAGGAGAGAAAAGATTCTTTTGATTATTCAACTGCAAGAATTTATGGTCTTACCCCAACAGACATTGTAAAATTGAGGCATCAACAACACTTTGTCTCCGTAGAGTATTTAAAACTTCCATCCTGCTTTACAATATATTATTTCAGCTGGTCTTCAAAACCACCCTGTGAGGTAATATTTCAGGGTTCTCAACCTTGGCACTATTGACATTTGAGGCCACATAATTCTTTGCTGAGGGGTCTGTCCTGTGCATTGCAGGATGTTTATCATCATCCCTGGTCGCTACCGGCTAGATGCTAGCAACATAACCCATCCTCCCCCCACAGTTGTGGCAATTAAAAATGCCCCCAGATAGTACAAAATATCTAGGAAGGGAGAAGATAGTGGCAAAATCACTCCCAGTTGGGAACCACTGACATATCTATAAGCCTGATTTTATGAGGGGCCTGTCACTAGAAATACTTAAGGGATTTACCCAAGTTTACAAAGACTTTGATTTCTCTCTTTACTTAATCTCTCCAAACCATCAGTAAATTTTTAGCTCTACCTCAAACATATCCCAAATCTATCCACCCAACAATCTCCATCTCTACCTCTGCCACTTAGAACAATGAATCACCTCTTGCTTGGCCTAGTGCAATAACTTCCTGCCTAGGATCCCTACTACCTCTCTTCCCCTCTTTTATTTTTATTTTTTTTTTAATATTTTTTTTTATTTCAGCATATTGCAGGGGTACAAAAGTTTAGGTTATGTGTATTACCTTTGCCCCACCTGAGTCAGAGCTTCAAACGTGTCCATCCCCCAGACAGTGCACACCACACTCAGGTGTGTATATACCCAACCCCTCACCAATGAATGTTATTACTATATGTGCATTTAAGTGTTAATCAGTTAATACTAATTTGATGGTGAGCACATGGTGCTTGTTTTTCCATTCTTGTGATACTTAGTACAATGGGCTCCAGCTCTATCCACGAAAATACAAGAGGTGCTAAATCACCATCTCTAATCACTAGGGAAACGCAAATCAAAACCACAATGAGATATCACGTATCTCCAGTGAGAATGGCCTTTATCAAAAAGTCCCAAAACAATAAATGTTGGCTTGAATGCGGAGAGATAAGAACACTCATACACTGCTGGTGGGACTGCAAACTAGTGCAACCTCTGTGGAAAGCAATATGGAGATACCCCAAAGAGATACAAGTAGAACTACCATTTGATCCAGCAATCCCATTATTGGGCATCTACCTAAAAGAACAAAAGACATTCTATAAAAAAGATATCTGCACTCAAATGTTTATAGCAGCACAGTTCACAATTGCAAAGATGTGGAAACAACCCAAGTGCCCATCAATACATGAGTGGATTAATAAAATATGGTATATGTGTACCATGGAGTTCTACTCAGCTCTCTTCCCCTCTTAAATCCATTCTCCACATAGCACATGAATAATATTTTTAAAATAAACTAAATCAAAACACTATGTAGTTTAAAGCCTCAAATGCTTTAAGTGCATTAAGAATAAAATCCAAGCCACTTGTCTTGCTGATTTCTCTGGTATCTCACCCTCACCCAACACACTGATCATAATGACGTTCATGTTCTTAGAACACAAAAAATTCATTGCCACCTTCGAGTCTCTGCACAAGCTGTCCCCTCTGCCATGAATACCCTTTCCCTAAACTTCCGGGCTGGTTCCTTCATCTATCAGCAAAAATAACCACCTAATCTAAAGTAACAGCTTATACATTTCCTCATTTACTTCTCTGCACACCATTTATTGGATGTTTGTCTTGATTATCTACAAGCTATGTTATTTATTATCTTTCTTCTCCATAGAATGCAAACTCCAGGACTGTAGGAATGTCTTGTCTGCACCTTGACTATTTTGTTCAGCCCTGTATTTTGGAGCATCAGGAACAGTCTGGCATGTAGTAGGTACTCAATTAAGACATGTTAAATAAAAGGGGATGGGGGTATGAAAAAAAAACAATTGTAAAAAAAAAATAATAATAACTATGTAATATTAAAAAAAAAATAAAGTCAGCTGCATGGAGGTGAAAAAATAAATAAATAAATAATGACTAATAAGTCATGAAATCAGAACCAGAATCCAGATGGCTCCTTCCATTATACTATTAAAAACCAAATAATTTCAAAGCTATCAAGACATAAAAATATTTCTAGTAGAAATATGATAGGGATAGGGGATAAGAGATGAGTAAGGTGGGATCTTTGCATTGGAAAAGCTCAAAATCTATTAGAGAGTGACACACACACACACACACACACACACACATTTTAAAAAGCACATGTGTCCGGGCACAGTGGCTCACTTCTGTAATCCCAGCACTTTAGGAGGCAGAGGCAGGAGGATCACTTGAGCCCAGGAGCTTGAGACCAGTTTAGACAACATAATGTGACCCAGTCTCTACAAAAAATTTTTAAAAACTTAGCCAGACATAGTGGTGCATGCTTATAGTCCTAGCAATTCTGGAGGCTGAGGCAGAAGATCACTTGAGCCCAAGAGTTAGGGGCTGCAGTGAGCTGTGATCACACCACTGCATTCCAGCCCAGGTGACAGAGTGACACCCCATCTCTAAAAATATAAAAAAATAAAAAGTACTTGTAAGAAATGCCAAAATAGTGGTGTGGACATGAAACAGTGAGGAAGAAAGAAGTAAAGTGTGGGGTCAAAGAAGTCTTCATTCAGGATCTTAGCTAAAGCTGCATCCTGAGGAAAGCATAGGTCAATATATATTTCAACAAGCTGCAGGGTGTCAGCACTTTGTCCTTTAGGAGGTCTGGATTAATAATGCCCAGTGAGGGGGAACACCTAGCTAGAGACCATGAGCGAATTACATTGTTGTTATGTTTGCTGTAGGTATTCGGACGTCTCTTGGCCATGGGCTGCATGACCCAGACAGACACTCCTGCCTTGCCTGAGTGAAATGGTGATTCAGCTTCCCCAGTCATTTCTCTGTGTGCTTGCTCAGAACAAAAGCTGTCATCTGTGCTGAATGTCACCAATGTGGCCCTCCGCTGGGATATTGCAACAGCCCCTGAATGAGATGAGAACATAAAACTAGTATCTTTTGTGATCAGCATAATTTAAGAACTTGGGATCTGTGACAATAATGACTAAAATGATAAGAGCTGGTTTTCAAATAAAGTGTAATGGGAAGCCTGAAAAAGAAATAGCTTTGAAAATGAAACTCAAAATGAAGCAAATTAAGTCTCAAGTATATTCTGTGCAAGTCCCCCATGACTAAGGGGGGTGGAGGGAGGAGGGAGAATATTTTATTTCTTCGTACTATTTTTTTTTTTCTTGACTGATTCCATCTCAATTCAGAGCTCCAGAGTTATTTATAAATTTATTTGGAAATGAAAATTTTCTGGAATCTTAATTAGAGCAAGCATTTTGTGATTCTGATATGATATATCCCTGTTATGATTTCACAATCGTAATTTAAACTACCATGGAATTAGTAAAAGTCATCCTGATACAAATACACTTTCACAGTCCGCAGGGACCAACTTTTTCAAACAGCATAACACAAACTTGAAAGCTGATACCAGTTTGAATTCTATGTGCAATTCTGTTTAAACATTAAAACTACTCATCATCCAAGGCACTCTATGATGTGAGAAGATATGTATTTCAAAAAATAATAAAATTGAGAGAAGTCAAGTTAATAGGCAAAACCTAAAACTTTCCAAAGCTAAAAAGAGATTAGGAAGACAAATACATTTTCCTCCTTGCATGACGGTATTACGGATTTATGGTTCAATATGAATTTGTCACTAATCAAGAACCCCATGTGGTGAAACTGAAGTGTCTGTCAAACTGTTCCCCTCAAGAGAATTCCCCATTACCACAGTTCTCTATTTTAAAAAGTATGTATTGCCCCATAAACATATACAACTATTGTGCACCCATTATAATTAAAAATAATTTTTTTAAAAAAGCTATGCATCAGGCCGGGCGTGGTGGCTCACGCCTGTAATCCTAGCACTCTGGGAGGCCGAGGTGGGCGGATTGTTTGAGCTCAGGAGTTCGAGACCAGCCTGAGCAAGAGTGAGACCCCATCTCTACTAAAAATAGAAAGAAATTATACGGACAGCTAAAAATATATATAGAAAAAAATTAGCCGGGCATGGTGGCGCATGCCTGTAGTCCCAGCTACTCGGGAGGCTGAGACAGGAGGATCGCTTGAGCTCAGGAGTTTGAGGTTGCTGTGAGCTAGGCTGACGCCACGGCACTCACTCTAGCCTGGGCAACAGAGTGAGACTCTGTCTCAAAAAAAAAAAAAAAAAAAAAAAAAAAAAGAATTTTAAAAAAAATAAAATAAAAAAGCTATGCATCTATCAGCTTTCATCTTTTCATAAGACTGACATTCTTTATTTATGATAGAGTTAAAAGACCAGAAAATTTATGCCAGAAAACCCTGAATTCAAATCCAGATCTGACCACTGATGAGATGTATTAACATGGGACACTGGCAAAACCTATGAGTTTCCATCTTCTCACTTACAAAATGAAGAAAGCAACTCTTACCCCATAGGATTATTTTGAGGATTACCAGAAATGTAGAGCATTAAGACACTGAACCATAATCCTGGCACACAATGTGCACATAATAAATGTTACATTCAGAATAATTCAGATGTATTCTTTCCTTTTTCTTTCGTAAATAGATAATAATTCAGGCTAGTAAACCAAGAAGGCATGAAAAGGAAATGGCAGTCTTTACAATTTAAAAATGGGCCATCACCCTCCATTACATACATAGGATGAATCCAGGTAAAAGGAACACCCATGGAAATCTACAAAAAGCAGCAGAGGCCCAGGGACCAGTTTGAAGAGAGGAGAATGGGGAAGTGATGCTAAAACGTGAAGGTTCCTTAAAAGTTGCTATGACATCAGAAAAGGCTGTGCCTCAATTTGCTAATGGAATAGGTCTGAGTCCAGGCATCTTTCACAGGATAGGAATGGATCACTGCTCAGAGCACAGAGAAGATAGGAGTGATTCACTAATAACATACCCCGGTCAACTGAGCCAAGAGCCTCATGAGAAGGAGATCCCTTGCCTGTATCCCTTTATGCCTGGCACATGGTAAGCACTAGTATTAACATATGAGTGAATGATACAAAAAAAAAAAAAAAAAGTGGAAAAGAAATCAGAGGTCAAGTGACTAGCACTATAGTAGATACCTAATAAATATTTTCTATATTGAACATATAAATGAAATGATGAACAAATGATAGAATTATTGAAGCAATGAACAAATGAACAAAGACACCACTGAGCCTACCAACCAACCAATGGATAAAAGAAACAAATGTGTTCTCAGAATATCCTATCAGTGAAAGAATTCAAAGTCCATGATAGGAGCAGGATTCATGGTAGTGTTTACAGGAAAGCAAGAATATCAATTTGGCCATGTCAAAAGTACTCTGGCACCATTTTTGTTCTTTCTACTCCCAGCTCTTCACACACATCCCTCAGACCAGTTCTTTCCAAGTAAGGCATAAAAGCCAAGGTACTTAAAAATAGCCAAGAGGTGTCAATCCAGCCTGTTCCCTTTACAGGGTATAACTAATAGATGATATATAGCTCTGTATAAATTAGGGCCTTATAAGGTTTGATCAAACATAGATACCACTGATTATAGGGTCTGCAGAAGCCTCCTTATTCCCATACCATCTCTGGATTTTGGGGTGAAGTTTGTACTCAAAAAGGGCTCAAACAAACACATGTGAGTACTTACTAAAAGCTTAGCAATATATAAGGTAATGCCACACTCCTTACTGACAATTCATGGGGAAAGTTGACTTCTATTATTTCCTGCCAATTAGAGAACATGTCTCAAGAATGTCATTTTATCTCCAAAAATAAGAAGATGCTCCAGGATGTTTCAAGCCAAAGTAGGTAATTAAGTGTCACTATAAGTATTATCATAAGATATTGGGAAACCAACCACCCTTGTTTTTTGTTTGTTTGTTTGTTTGTTTTGAGAAAGGGTCTTGTTCTATAGCCCAGGCTGGATTACAGTGGCATGATCATAGCTCACTGCAATCTCAAATTCCTGGGCTCAAGCAATCCTCCCACTTCAGCTTTCAAAGTAGCTAGGTGCATGCCTCCATGCCCAGTTACTTTTTTAAAATTATTTTTTGAAGAGACAGGGTCTTCCTATATTGCCCAAGCTGGTCTCAAACTCCTGGCCTTCTACTTCTACTTCAGCCTCCCAAAGAGCTAGGATTATAGGCATGAGCCACTGTGCCCGGCCTCACCCTTGTCTATGAAGTCAACTAACTCTCTGAGTTGGACAGCCATGTGATTCTAAGGAGTGACACCTGTCCGTGGTGAGCTTACCCAACATTCTGGATCCAGAACTGTGCTAAACATATAGAGGTGTCCATTATTTTCTCTCTTGCATAGGTAACCAACACTTAGAAACATATGCTAATTTCCCTCCCATATTTTTTCTGGTAGGCTATATATAACATTCTGTATAGCACCAGAAGAACACTTATTTCCAAATATTATGGAAAACAGTATGGAGGTTTCTCAAAAAACTAAAAATAGAGCTACCATATGATCCAGCAATCCCACTGTTGGGTATATATCCTAAGTAACTGAAATCAATGCAATATCAAAGGAATATCTGGACTTTGATGTTCACTGCACCATTTTCCACAACAGATAAGATATGGAATCAACCTAAGCCTCCATCAACAGATGAATGGATAAAGAAAATGTGGTATATATACACAATGGAATACTATTCAGCCTTTAAAGAGGGGGAAATTCTGATCATCTGCAACAACATGCATAAATCTGGAGGACATTAAGCTAAGTGAAATAAGCCAGGCACAGAAAGGCAAATACTCACCTATATGTGGAATCTAAAGTAGAAAGTATTAGGATGGGGAGTGGGAAGAAAAATTAAAGGGTGTGGATGGATATCTTCTTGAGTATCCATCTCTACCTGAACTAAGTGGGGTAGCAAACTACCACATCTAAGTTCTTAGAGCTGAAATACAGGTTTATTAATTTATCTTTAAAATATTTTTTACATATCCATATATTACTAGCAAGAAAATTTCAAACTCAAAATAGGGAGCCCATTCTAAGGCACATAACATAGCTGGTTTCTGAGCAATAGCCATTATCTTTATTTTACCTGAAGGAAGAATATGAGTTTTGTTGGAAAGTGTACCTAGTTCTCCTAAACTTGAGGATGCGACTCAGGGTTAAATCCAAATTAGTATACACCAGGGGTCTGTAAAGCAAAGCAGGCTATCTGTTTTATTGGAACATAGTTTTACTGGGACAAAGCTACACTGTTCTTTTACATATAGTTTCTAGTGGCTTCTGTGCTACATTGGCAGTTGAGTAACTGCAACAGGGATTATATTACCTGCAAAGCTTAACGTACTTACCACTGGCTCTTTCTAGAAAAACTTTGCCAATCCCTGGTATAAATCAATCTTAATCACCCCATTCCATTTACCAGTAATCAGTTTAACTAAAAGCATATTACACCATCCTAGCCAAGAAGATATATAAAAATGTCTGTGAAGAGGTACAGGGAAAGTTTGCTTGCTGATCAAGAGAAACACACCCAAAGAATTAACTCCTCTTCTTCATTTTGATGTCGATATGTCTGCATATGATGGCTAAAATTTTGGCAGTATGGTTTTTTTGTTTGTTTGATTTTGTTTGTTTTATTAACAGTGGGAGAAAAACTGAAGAAGTCTGAGTGAAAATAAAGAACTTGGTTCCTTGATGAAGTCATCAGATCACCAAATTGACTAACCTTAGCAGCTGCCTATCTCGGGGCTTCTCTTTAAGTAAAATAATAAAGCTACTCATTTTTAAGCCAAGTTTACTTTTACATGCAGCCAAAAGCTTCCTAATAATATTCCCATTTCATGGAATGCCAGAGAAAGAAATGACTGGCCAGAGAAAGATACAAGAATAGAAGTAGGTAGCCATTAGTAAGACTAAGGAAGTAACTCCTTGTAAATGACACTTACTTTTTATGATAATGCAGGATTGGAAGGATGATTGAAGATGCACACTGCTCTCCATAAAATGTAGTAGCAATTCTGTTTGTATTGCATTTTTAAAAATTCTACTCTAAGACGTGGATACTTGCCAATAATCCATGATTGCAAATAGTTATTAATAAAGATATATATTTTTAAACAAAATGATATTCTTCACAGGTAACTAAAGAAGGAAGAGATTACTAAATGACATTTACTTAAAATTTTTTTCTACCAAGGTTTGTAGTCTGATTTAAGACAATTCCACTTAAAGTGACATTCATTACATAGGTATTTATTGAGCACCCACTAAGTACTGGAGATACAGCAGAAGGTAACAAAAAAAGACCCTTGTTCTTGAGGAATTTATAGTACAGTGAGGGCATTCAGATGATAATCCAAAACAGCAAGTAATGTAAATAGTATGATAGAAGAAAACATAGGACTACAAAGAGGACTGGGACTATTGGAGGGATCCCTGGGCAAGGAGAGGATACAACATTAAACAGAGGTGTCTGTGTTGATTCAATGGGATATAATTTGAGCAAAGACATGAAGGAATCAAAGGGGTAAAGAAGTGAATCAGTCAGTCAGAAGATTCACGTCTATACCTAGCAGTGTCCGAGGCCACTGTGGCTGGGATAGAGTGAGAGAAAAACTAGCTGGAGAAGAAATTACAGGCCCACATCAAGCAAAAGCCTGTAAGTCATTGTAAAGACTTTGGCTCATGCTCAGAGTGACATGGGGTCCACTGCAGGACTGAAGCGGAGAAGTACCATGATCTGATGCACAATTTGCACAGGTCACACTATCCTGAGCCTAGACTATAATGATTGGGAAGTGGAGAACTATTAAACCAGGGAGAGTTAGTAAAAGGTAAATACAGTAGTCCAAGAGAGAGATGTGCTAAAAGGGAAGGCAGTAAAAGGCTGCCCATTTCTGAGAGTGTGTGTGTGTGTGTGTGCGCGCGCGTGCGCGCGCGTGTGCATGTGTTGTATATCAATTTTAAAAATCTTTTTATTTTCCAGTAATTCCAAACCGTAATTTCAAATACTTGGCTGGGCACGATGGCTCACACCTGTAATCCCAGCACTTTGGGAGGCCAAGGTGAGAGGATCGCTTAAGGCCAGGAGTTCAAGATTAGCCATAGCAAGATACTGAGATTCTGTCTTTACAAATATCTTCCAGTAATTTTGCAAAATTTCCAAACTGCAAGTTTTAAGAATAGTAAAGAATTCATCTAAATCTTTTATGTAGGTTCACCTACTGTATTAGTTTCTAGGAAGGACCACAAATTGGGTGGCTTAAAACAGAGGATTTATTGTCTCACAGTTCCAGAGGCTGGAAGTCTGAAATCAAGGTGCCAGCAGGGCCAAGTTCCCTCTGAAAACTGTAGAGGAATCTTTCCTTGCCTTCTAGCCTCTAGCAGTTTGTCGGCTATCTCTGGCACTCCTTGGCTTGCAGTTGTGTAACTGTAATCTCTGCCTCTGCTTTCACATGGCATCCTCCTGCATTTCTGTCTTCCCATTATCCTCTTCTTATAAGGATGCCAATCATGTTGGATTAGGGGCCTTCCCTACTCCGGTATGATCTCAGCTAAACTGGTTACATATGCAACAACCCTATGTCCAAATAAAGTCATATTGTGAGATACTAGGGGTTAGGATTTCAACATAACTTCTTAGGGGGGACACAATTTAACCATAACACCTCGTTATAACATTTTGTCCAATTTGCTTTCTTTATACATATCCGCTTTATTCTTTTCCCTAAACATCTGGGACAGACATCATGGATATTATATCTAGATATTTCAGCACTTCCTTTAAAAAGGGACATTTGCTTAAATATCCATAGTACAGCTGCTAATTTTATTGAACTGAATACAGGCATGAGTTGCTTAACGATGGGGATACATTTTGAGAAATGTGTCGTTAGGTGATTTTGTCACTGTGTGAACATCACAGAGTGTATGTACACAAACGTGGACAATATATCCCACTATACATGGAGGCTATTGCTCCCAGGCTACAAACCTGTACCGCATGTTACTGTACTGAATGGTGTAAGCAATGGAACACAATGGTAAGTATAAACATATCTTGACATAGAAAACATACATAAAAATATGGTATTATAATCTGATGTGACCACAGTTGCATATGTGGTCGTTGACTGAAACGTCATTATGTGGTGCATAGCTATATACACACAGAAAAGTTATCTAATCTACTGGCTGCATTTTAATGTTTTAATTCCCTCAGTCATATTCCCTTATAACATTGTATGTCTTCCACTTTATGATCCAGTCTATGGCCGCATACTGAATTTAGTTATCACATCTCTTTAGTATTCTATAATCAGTAAAAATTCCTCAGCCTTACTTTTTCTTTTATGATATTGGTATTTTTGAAGAATAAAGTCAATGAACCATTTTTATAGTCCCCTCTATCACCTTGATATTCTCTTTCTGGAGTTTTTGTTTTCTTCTTCAAATTTAGAAAGGCATTTTTTTTTATAAGGGAGTGTTGAGGCTTTAGGACAGTCAGGGCCAGACCAGTCCATCAGTGACAAGGCCAGAGATGCTAGGATATGTGGAGGGAACTTTTCAAACAGAAAAAGGTTTGTAGTGAAGGGAGAATAGATGAGGCAGTGCAGTCTGAAGTCTAAGTTTTAGGTGGAGGGAGTGGAGCTATGGAGAAACTTGTGTCGCAGGAGAAAATGGGCAAAGAAAGGAGTTGTCAACTCTGGCAAGGACTCAGAGTATGAGTGGGAAAGGTTTGCTTGTCCTCCCTTGGCTGATACAGTAGAATAAAGGGGAAATGAGGGAATCAAAGCAAGGAAATGAGACAGTGCTTGATTTCAGCAGTTTGTAATATTAATAGGGAAGCTGTAAGTATTACAAATATGTTATAGGCCTGTAATACATGGCAAAACACACACATCCCCTCCCACCATCCCCACCAACAACAAATGTTTGACCTCATTACTTAATTTTTTTTAAGTATTGGGAAGCCAGTAGCAGTTCCAGTGAAAAGTTAGAAGGTAGAAGAGAAAAACCAGTAAGCCATTCACAGAGCAAGTAAACACAGGTGTAATTCAAAACAAATCAGAATATTGCTCTATGTAACTCCAACCATTCTCGTAAAAAACTGTATAGTGCTAAAGAGATGGCCTCACCCACTGTCCAAATCAGAATATGAGTATGTATGCAGGTTAGGGTCCAGACTTAGAAGACCTGAATTGCTCAGTATGAGTAAGTGAGAAAATATTTAACATATTTAAGGGATAGCGGGGTGGGAGGAGGGAGAGATCAGCCTGGCTGGGCACTACATGGGTACAGAGGGGGGATTTGGGAAGGCTCTGGGCAAAGGAGCTCAAAGGGGACAAGGATAACAATTATTATAAGAAAGGCTTTCAAATAATTTGCTATGGGCTGTGCTTCCACCTTTCTCCATCTGTATCACTTGTGCAGAACCTTTAATGTAGAAGCTACACTACTCACTAATGGTTTGCTTGTGAAAATAGATTATTTTGGGTAAACTTGAGGTGGGTGTGGTAGTTGAGTTCTAGGTCTGAGTTGATGCAAGAAAAAAAAAAAAAAAAACCGTTAAAAACACAAGGTAAGCCGGGTGTGGTGGTACGTGTCTGCAGTCCCAGCTACTCGGAGGCTGAGCCAGGGTATTAGAATCCAGCCCAGGCAACTCAATGTGACTTTGTCTCTAAAACAAAAACAAAAACACACATTATGTATGGAAGCCTGAGATAAGGATGGAAGAGTCTCCAAGAGAATAAAGTCCTGGGAATTCACAAAAATTCCTTGAAAACTCAAGACTTTCAAGGCTCTAGAACTGGTAAGATAAAAGCCAAGAACTCCAAGGGGTTCAACCCAGCTAATAACTGGATATATAGAAAACTTTACTAAGGTAGGTGTACGTGTGTGTGTGTATCATATATCTGTGTATATATATTTAGTAAACTTATTTCTAAGTCCTAACCCCAACCTGCACACAGATTCATACAATACGCTAAAAGGTTGAATTTGGAAAATAGCAAAGCCCCAAAAAGGCTGTAGAAATGTAACAAACAGACTCAGGATGGATGCTGAGATAGATAGATGGTTGCGGGGAAGCTATAAGTTCATCTCTTTTTGCCCCTCCATTCCCCCCACCCCTATAGACTGTCCCATATCTCTGAGATGGCAGCTTGGAACCCTAAGCTAGAGTATTCATGTTCAGTACCCAGGTCCCAGGGACGTAGTGCCCTGCAGAAAATGGAGAAATATATTTCCTGAAGAACCTTTATGGCCATGGCTGAGCTCCAGTTCAACGTTGTGGAACATTTTTTCTTTTCTCTGTGTAGTGTGGGACTTCTTCTGTTTCTGTGCTCCCGCTAGAAAGATCCTTTTTTTAACCACTATTTAAAGGAGAAAAAAAGAGACACACACAAAAATCAGATACAGGAACCCTATCCACCCACCAGCTTAGACTGACTCTTTTTTTTCTTCTTTTGTTTTTTATTAATACATAATGGACATACATATTTTCAGAGTACATGATATAATTTAATACATTCATGCAATTTGTAAAGTTCAAATCAGTGTGATTGGGATATCTATTACCTTAAACGTTTGTCTTCTCTTTGTGCTGGAAACATTCAAATCATTCTCTTCTAGCTATTTTGAAATACACAATAGATTATTGCAAACTATAGTCACCCCACTTATCTATCAAACACTAGGTTTTATTTCTTCCATCTAACTTCATATTCATACTCATTAATCAATATCTCTTCATTTCCCTTCCCCACCAAACTTACCAGCCTCTGGCAACCACCAATCTACTCTCTATCTTCATGAGATAGAAGACAGCTCCCACATATGAGGGAGAACATGCAGTATTTGTCTTTCTATGCTTCCCTTATTTCACATAACATAATAACCTCCGTTCCCATCAATGGTGCTGCAAATGGCAGGATTTCGTTCATTTTTATAGCTGAATAATATTCCACTGTGTATATGTACCACATTTTCTTTATCCATCCATCCACTGACGAGCACTTACATTGATTCTATATTTTGGCTATTATGAATAATGCTACAATTAACATGGGGGTACACATATCTCTTCAATATATTGATTTACTTTCTTTTGGATCTATATAATCAGCAGTGGGATTGCTAGATCATATGGTAGTTAAAATTTTAGTTTAGAATGACTCATTTTTTTTTCTGTTTTTCTTTGCATTTTACTAAATCAATGAGATCGGACTTCTCAGGAAAGATCAGTCCTGTTTCCTTCTAGTGGAATAGACTGAGCAGGGCAAAGGTGAGACTGGGGAGACAGGGTTCTCTCCACAGTTCACACATAAACTCACAGAGGGATCTGGGGTAGAATCTCACACTCTGTGGTTTAGTGCCCTCAAATCGGACTTTGAAGTGAGTGCAGAATACCTGCAGGAGAGCAGAGTCCCACAGCACCTTTTCATCATCACCTTCCCATAAAAGGAGACACTAGTCCAGGCCTTTGTGTCAGGGCTGATCTGAGCAGTGACCGGCCTCTAAAATCCTCAGATTAGATGGTAAAACCTGATCTCTGATCACTATAGATCTAAGATTCTGCCCTCATCTTCAGCAGAGGTCGACTAACTAGGTATCCACCTGAAGATCACTCATTGGAAGTTCATTATTTGAATTTTACAAAGAAGAAATAATGTAAAATATGCTTATCCACTTAAAAAAAAAAAGAAAACATAGAAAGGGACATAGAGTTCTATGAATTAAATGTAGAAAAAGTCTTATTTTTCATGAGTAATGAAGACCCCCATCTAACCTGGAGAGAGCAAAGTGAAAAGGGGACTGCAGCCCCTCATTCTTTTCTTGTTTTTCAGGGTCACGGCAGAGGCAAAAGGAGTATGGACTCACCCAACTCCTCTCTCTCTCAGGGTATCAGTCTCTCTCAAATCTTGACCCATTCCATGGATCCAACTGATCTTTATCTGGCATCCTACAACACTAACCCTCCCTACTCCAACACTATCATATGCCGCCTTAATTCAATCTTTTGTGACTATATATTCCACTTAGTACCATCCCTGCGTGGTCTACTGAATTCTTCAGTGGGTTAACCTCTTCTGTTCTAATATGCTCAGGCATAGACTGCAGCTCCGAGGCCAGCCTTCTCCTGGTGGCAGGCAACTGTGGCAGCCACCTCCTCACACTGTGTTGTACATACATCAAGAGCATCTTTCTCCCCATACATTATAGGCCTCTCTCTGGGCAGACCCTACATGTGAAACAGGCAGCCTCTTCTTTTTTAGCCTGGATGTCAATAAGCATTTGGAGATATAAGTCATAAAGAGAGTAGATTGTCGGGGAGGGGGAGGGGCAGGGAGAAGGCGGGGTCATTTCTAAAACATCTCAGGGCAGGTTATGAACTGAACTCTCTGAATTTCACGGAATTACTTAAGGATGAACAGGACACTACCCTCAACCCTCCTGGAGTGCTGAAGGGGAACCAGAGCAGTTGTACAGCTCGCAAGAACTTGGGGCATGATTTTTAGCATAAATGAAGTTAGTTTTCCTGGAGAATCCTGGGAAGGCACAGGAGTCTTTGTTGGCTGTAGACCTAGGCTCTGATAGCTATTCCCCGGGAGAGTACTCCTTTGTTTTATTCAGTACAGAACCCATTGCTATCCAAAGCCTAACACACGCTAAACAATCCCTACTGCTTTCCCAGTTGCAACCCTTGGCACACCCTGAGGCCCAGGTCCAGAGCCTGCCTGGAACTCTGCCCTAATCACAGCCTTTATATCTGGCTCAGACGGAGACCCAGGCCCACTTTCAAGCCTTTACCCCACTCAAATTAGGGGCTGTAGGGTATCCCTCCCTAGAACCCAGAAAGAAGCATGTCTCTCATTGCATCTAAAATTCTACACCTGAAATGGCACTGTGGCGGAAACAGCTGGAAAGTTTGTGGGCTAAATTTACCCTCTAAGGTCTAGAGATCTTTGGAAACCTCTATTCCTCCAGCTCCCAACCTTCCTCCAGACAGCCCGGCCTTCCCATCCTACATCCTAATAACTATCCTTCCTGAAGAACATGTTTTCAGCAAGGAGATGAGGAAGGAACTTGGACACAACCTTCAAAATGGGCTCACAGAACAAGAGAGGGGCCAGGCCCACAGCATCCAAATGACTTTTGCCAAGGCAGCCTAAAGGTAAATTACTAGGAACCTCTCAACAGAGGGGCAAATACAGAGTCTCATGGACCTCTGTGTTGAAGGGCCAGAGAAACAAGGATCTCAAGAGCATTGCAGTGAAGCACCCAGGAAGATTCTATTTAGAAGATTCAAAAAATTTCATCTGGAGAACGACCTGGGGAGGGGCTCAAAACATAACCTATCAAGGGGCTCAGAAAGCTATTCAATGAAGACTCATGGGGCTTATGCTAAGTAGGAGACAAAAGTGATTTGAAGAGTTACTCAGGGAATTATCAAGTGGCCCAAGGGAGAACATACACCACACGTGTCCAGAACATACACTTGGGCAGGAAGAAGAGGCAGATCAATGGGCTGCCATCTGTGAGTGTGAGCATCCTTCATGGATCACTGGCTATTCTACATAGCCCCCTCCTAAGAATTCTCATACCCTGTGAGAAACCAGAAGTGTGGTACCTTCAGTGAGTTAGAAATATCAACCTGAATACCTCTTGGGAGATGTCCTTCTTTAATCCAGGCACTGAAGAGGTGCTACAAACCCACTTGATCTGCTTTCATGAGTGGCAGAAATGGGGGGCTCACTTCTCAAGGTCCTTGAATTCATAAAACTAGGGTGTCAGATGAGAGAATCTCAATCCCAGCCTTTTCACCATGCCACCTCTCCGTACTCAATACACCTGTGTTTCAGAGGCAGACTCAGATGCTAAGGTGAGAAAACAGATAATGGAGTGGGGAAGAATGTGGCAATCAGTCCTCTCCTGTGGGTGAGCACGGCCAGAGGCAGGAAGTGGTCCTGCTCTGATAGCTGCCATGGCATTGCATAGACTCATCGGACTAGGCCAATAGCAGATACATCTTCGTATGTAGCTAGCAGTTAGCCCCTCACACTCTACAACAAAGAAGGAACCTGGTAGAGTGTGACTGAAATGGGGGTCAAGGGGGCAACCCAGAGCTAACTATGAGTAGAGCAACCACAGACCATAAACCCAGGGGTAAGAATGGGAATTGTGTCCCAGGGGACTCCAGCTATGGCACAGCCATGCTTCAGAGAGTAGAGGTATAGGAGATGGGAGATGAAATTAGAGGTGTCTTCAAGAGTCAAGAGTTAAAAGGAGATAGTATTGTTAAGACTGTGGAGTACCTGGTGCCTGAAAAAACAAAAACAAAAACAAAAACAAAAACAAATCAAACATTCTGAAAGCTAGTGAGCTTAGACTCTCCCAAATATTATGACAACCTGAGTAGTCTAAGGGCTCTACTAACAAACAAATACACCATACCATTCTTGGTAGTCCAAAATCTCTAAAAGCTATCCCCCAAAGACCATCTCTCTTCTCAGTTAAAGCTCAAAACAAAGGTACTGCCTCAGGGCCAGGCTCATAATTGTGCCACGGACTCAGATGGTCGCTAATGGCTCCCAGCCCCAGCCCCACAGCATGCACAGTGGGGATAAGGCACCTTCCCAGGTTTTATGGATCCACTTAGAAGGTACACCAAGCATCCTGGGGTGGCAGAAGCATGGATCTCCCAGTTCCAGGCCCTAGGGAAGATCTAGGATACTAATTTAGGCCCAAATGAAGAAAATAAGAACTCTAGCAGCCTGCAATCAGTAAAAAATCCAGAAGTTGGATACAGGTTTGGGGGAGCTTCCATGACAGAGGGAAAGGGCCTCTCTGCAAAGGACAGTGAAGAAACAGAGACCCTGGTGAGCAAGATGCTCTCACTTCTGCCTCAAATGAGACAGGCTCCTCAAAAGACTAAATTTACAGAAAGGATGAGCATTTGTCTCGATAGATTCACCCAGTAAGAAAAAGGAAAAGTCAGCAAGGTCCCCTGTAGAACGTCAAGTCAGTGTCAACCTCCTAGCAGAGCCCAGGCCACGTTCCAACCAAAGCTGTCTTTGGGAAGTGTGGACTCTGAAGACAACGCAACAGTGAACACAAAGAGGAATCCAAGCAAGCCAGAGCTTGTAGCTGAACAATCCTGTGATCACACACCTCCCTCCTGTCTTAAGCAAAGCAAAGTGACAAGTACCACATCCTGCAGCCTTCATCCATATTCTGAGGACCTATGGTTTTTGAGCAGGGGCAGTGACTTAGTCTGTTTGTGCTGCTATAACAAAATACCATAGACTGGGTAATTTATAAATACAGAAATTTATTTCTCACACTTCTGGAGGCCAAGAAGTCCAAGATCAAGGTGCTGGCAGATTCAGTGTGTGGTGAGGACTGCTCTCTGCTTCTAAGATAATGTCTTGTTGCTGCATCCTCCAAAGGGGACGAAGGCTGTGTCCTCACATGGCAGAAGGTACAGAAAGGGCAAAGTCACACCTTCAAGGCACTAAGCCATTCTTAAAAGCAGAGCCTACCTGACCTAATCACCTCCTACGCGCCCTACCTCTTAATACTATTGCACTGGAGATTAAGTTTCAACATGAAGTTTGAAGGCGACACAAACATTAAACCATAGCAAGCAGGTAGTGCATAATCAGGAAGACACATCTCAGAAACATGAGGAAGACGACTGTGTCTGAGCCATCTTCCTTCCTACATCTCAATTAGCCTGCATCCCCAGTGAGGCCGCACCAGCAGGTGTCCAGGATGTGAGATGCCACACCCATCCCCACCCATGCTCTGAGCTCTGTCTTTTGGGACTATCATTTCTAATGTGCCTGACAGTCCTCCTCCATTCCTTCCAAGAAGGGAAATATCTTTCAATGAAAATTTTCAGTCCATTTGGAAAAATATTTCACTAGCATGTTCTCTGAAGCGGATCATCTCTGTTTCTAAAATATCCTAAAATATTTTTGCACAAATATATTTGTTTCTTCTAACAGGGAAATAGTGTCTTCTGTCTCTGCTACATTTGGGGTAAAGGTTTATGGCAACTTAGTAGTTGGGTTGGTTAAGTGAGCATCATTCTCAAATATGACATTCCATGCTTTGGTTACATACCATTATTTCCAATTATATACAGTCCAGATATCAAAGAGCTTTCTTTCTGATCTCTAATATATTTGAGGTCAAAATTGGCAAGTACACAAACAGATAAAGACTATCAACTAGATTCCCTATTGTCTCACCTAACAGAGAATAGATCTCTATAAACCACTAATCCATTTATAGAGATCACATGGTCAGACCATAAAACCAAATTCCCAATCACTATTGTCAATAATGAAGAATAATTTATTGGACCAAAGATGAACCCAAAACAAAAACAAAGGCCATGAAATTACTAGCGAGGAAAATTGAAATCAGAAAAAACAATGTTAGAAAAATTCTATTGTTGCTTCAGATTCACCTCTGGGAACCAAGAGAAAATATATACAGACTTAAATTGCACATGAAGATTACTCCTCTGGTGACAAAACCTGCCCAGCTTTATCAGTTGAATTCATTGGATATTGCAGTGGGGGGACCTCCAAAACTGTTAAAATTAATTAAAATGAAAAAGAAAAATAAAATCGTGGTTATCATACATAAGGATTAATATGTATCAAATATTTTATTTCATTCATAATGTAAGAACAAGTCAGATGTTATAACTTCTTTCTGCTTCTGGATATATTTTGGAAATAGATTCAAAAATTTCCTAAAAGACTTAATGTATAAAGTTAGTTATTGAACTGACTGAAGAATCTTCTTCAGAGAAAATGTGAATTAGAGCTAAAATTTTATCTTCCTACTATACGTATACAGCTCTTTTTAGCTAGCATTTTTATAGTTGATTTTTCAGTATTTTTGAACACCCAAGGCATGTTCAGTATATAATTCGAAACAAAGAAGAGAGCACCTGCTGTTAGGAACAGTCATTTTAAGTTGAACAAAATCATTCAGGAGGGAAAAACATACACACATGCTGGGTTGGTGGCTTTATCTCAAAAGTGCCAGTTTTCAAACAAGACAAAAACAAACTTAGAGGGTAATTTTGCTTGGAAAAATAGCTCCCATATTACCAATAACAGGATTTTGGGAAGACATATTTTGTGCCATTAATGTTACAATGAGTCACATATTCAATAGCTTTTTGGGTGATGAGCCAATAATTTTAAACACTAACTCAGATAATTCATAACATATGCAATAAGCTTCAAATTCAATAGTGTGGGTTTTTTTTGGCTGGTCATTTATAATTTTAAGCACTAGCTCAGATAGTTCATTAAGTTATATGGATGGTAAATATTACATATTGGCTACTTATTAATGAAAAGATGAAAAGGCATTAACTTGGAATCTCTTGTTTAGTGATAAAGAAATGAACAAGATATAATTAATGTTACATCTCCAGACTTTATTAAAGACAATTAATCTTATATCATCTCAATTCAGTTAGTGTTATTATGAACTTATTTAGAATCTTTCTTTTGAATAGCTTACAACAGAAAGATAGAGATGGGGGGGGGAAGAGACAGAGAGACACACAGACAGACACCTGGATAAAGAAAAAAGAAAGCACAGTTGATAATTAATTTTCCACTCACAAACGGCTATCACTGGCTGCATCCTGAAATAGGTACCCCCTAGTGTACTTGCTGAAAAGTCCAACTTCAGTAGTACTGTCCAAAACATGTTGGAAAATAAGGGTTAACATTGTAGAACATCATATAATTGATGATAAAATTATACTTTGCTAAAACCCATTGATTCTATTATATTGTTTTTGCAAGAATTCATCACTATTGGAATGGATTTGCTATGGTTACTATAAATGCCTAACGGCAGTCAATACCTATTCTTTCAGAGGAACAAATGATACATAGATCACCACATAAAATTGAGTCATATTATTTGCTTATGCAGTGCTCTGCTTTGCATGTGGAAATAGAAATTTCATACCACCAAAACTGGTGCTGTTGCTATTTTCTCTGAGAATTTACATTTGATTAGCTCCCACCTTGTTCACCATACCTGTCACCAACAACAACAAGAAAATGTTTCTAATAGTGCAGTAAAAATGATAATCTGGTAGTTGAAAACAGAATGAACATTATTAATCCATCAGGGATGAAAAGCAACTTTGGCTTTCTTAACAAATATTTGATAAGCCAAACAGTCCTTGTACTTAAAATGTAATCATTTACAAAAGCAGCAAAGCTATTGGAGGAAGTATCACTGGATTAGTAGTCAGTAAACTTGGAGCCCCATTCCAAGTACAATATCACAAAGAACAATTAACTTCACTTCTCTGTGTTTTCATTTTTTTTCTCAAAAATAAACTAAGTATTTGCTAGTGGCGTTTCATTCAAATGACTCCTGGTGTTTGACACATTCTGATAAATATCAGCTTTCAGAATTTCACACAAGGCACCTGTCCCTTTATGCATGGATTATCAGTGACCTCTCATCACCTCTCACTACCGTACAGATTGGCTAATGGTCTTTAAACATTTGTGGGCTTTTAAATACGCTGGGGATGGTCACTTTTGCTTCCTTATTACTATTTAAGGAATTATGCACCAATTCGTGAGTACAACATTCAGCACCTAATATATTTTTTCAATAATGCATCAATCACTTTAATGAGAAACTATTTTACAGCATAGTTATGACAATCTCCCAAATAAAGCTTTTTGAAGGTCATGCTGGGGTCATATAGCTGATGTTTTTGCAAGTCGACTTTAGGAAGAATCATTTTGTGTTAGCAGATAAAGCACATTTCACTGATAAACTAAAAATAAACAAGTTTTCCGTGTAGTTGCCCTCAATAAGAAGTTAAACACAATGAGTCTAGCCTAATCATGAGTAGTAACCAGATGGCTAGGCAATATTTGACACATGACTTATCTGTCAATGCTCACAGCCACTTACTCAATTCCTCTGGGTTTGTCCTTGATTGTCTTACAGACTCTGTCAATCACAGTGGCATGCGATTCTTCAATCCAAGGTAAATTTCCTCTGTAACTGCAATCAGATGGTTGCTAAGGCATCACTGTCAGTCACTGAGTTATCCCCAAAGGTAGGCTTTCTACAAGTGTGTGTGATAGTCAACAAACTTTCAGTTAAAATGCCACCAGAAGACAATTTATGCTGCATTTGAGATTAGTCTGCTGGAACTAGCTATCAGGAGAATCCAATTCAAGGAACTGGACTGGGAAACTTAATTCAATGGATAAGGAAGGTCAACAGTAACCCTAAGAATCAAAGTAATCAGCAAGTTTCTTCCCATCAAGAGTGTTGCACAATATTTAGGGAAGCACGGGTAATTCAAAATCCTCTTACTTAGACTCATCAATGAGTCAGTGGACCCAAAATATGTGTTTCTTATTTGAAAAGCATAAAACAAAATTTGTGAACAAAGACAGCCAAGTTTCAATCCCAGTTCCACTATGTGCTAAACAGTTTTGATAAGGTTAAACTTTCTGAGCCTCTCTTTTTCAATCTGTAAAGTAAAGATACACAACATACTTTTCTGGACTATTGTGAAGATTAAATTAGATAATAAATGCAAATATACATAGCATCATATATGACCTGGTAAAGCAATCCATCAATGTTAGTTCTATCCCTATCCTTCTAGAAACATTTTAGTTTTTTTGAAAAAAACAGGTATGTTTTAGGTTCAAGGTATCTTTTCTTCTACCAGATTAGGAAATATAAACTCACAGAAAAATCTATAAAATCAGAGAGAAAACTATTAATTAGGACTCTCATATTTCTACCATGTAGATATAGTCAACATACATGCACCATCTAATTCAGTAGCCACATGCTACATGTGGTTATTGAGTATTTGTAATGTGGCTAATCTGAATTGAGATGTGCTATAAGTGAAATGCACACCAGATTTCTAAGGCTTAGCACAAAATAATGTAAAATACTTTATTAATAATTTTTATACTGAGTACCTTTGAATTAATAATTGTTTTACATAAAATATATTACTAATATTAAGTTTACCTGTTTATTGCTGGGGTTGAGTGTGTGTGTATGTCTACTAGAAAAATTATATTTGGCTAAGTGGCTCACATATCTCTGAAGGACAGTGCTGATATATACAGTTGCCCTCTAATGGATGTCTGAATAAACAAATTTGGGAAATGCTTTTATAATTATACATGTATCCCACCCTACCCTAAATATAGCCCTTGAAAATTAAAATACACACTAAATATGAGCAGGTGAATATTAAAAGTTTTGGGGAGAGAAAAATAAAAGTTCAGTGTAAAATTGCTAACGGTGGTGTTGAACATGAAAAACACATTGTCCTCAATGATATTCATAGTGTACACTCTTAATAGGGTAATATTTTTTGTTAGAGATACTACAGTGAAGGCATTCATCCAAGCTGAAAGTTGAAGTTTATTATCTCAACTTCATTGTATGTACAAGGTATATTGTATTAATGAAATCTATGTTTCTCCTCTCCTTACCAATTCATCCTATTTGGGGTATTATGGGAATGTCAGCCAGACAGCTCTACTTTATCTAAAGAAGAGAAGACCAAGAAGCAACATTTCTCATTTTCCAAAAAAAAATTTAGTCCCATGGATAATTTTTATTTGACCAGAAATATTTTAATCATGTGAGCACTTAATAAGGTACAAATAATTATGTGCAATTACATGATAATTACTCTCAACATAATTATCATGCCAGTGCAGCTTTGTTAGAGATAATCAGATGGTTACTGGTGAACTGCAAATTAATTGATAACAGGATATTTATAATTGCAAATGATCATGATTACCTTGGAGTACTATGAGCACATTAGAAATGTGAGGAGGATGTCAGGAAGATCAAGGACCTTCATTTAATAGAAATGTCACAGAATAATAAAATTAGATCACAAATCTACTTGACTCAGTTCTAAGCTTACAGATGTTCTGTATCTGCTATTAGCAGATTTTTTGATCCTATTTCATTAAATATATACACAGTTTATTTGAACTTAGTCTACCAATCACAGATTTTCTTCATGTATGCACTATCTGTGCTGTGGTCTGTCTATATTTAAAAGAAATCTAAATAACAAATTATACCTTAAGAGTTGGAAGATAAGAGAATATCTATACCAATAAAAAGGATACAGATAACAAGAGAGCTAACACAGACATGGGGTGAGGCGCTATATAATTTCAGATCTCCTCATTTCCAGTCTAAGACTACATTACATTAATGTTTCACAAAGCTAATTTCTTCACATACTATTTCATAACATTGTCATAATTGCATATTGACCCTCAATTACTTATTTAATAATTGATTCAAACCTAAGTCTCTATTTTAATATCATCCTAAACTTTAATATCTGAGAATTCATTGGTTTGATGTTAATTATATTTTTTCTAACTCACACTAACATTAATCTGTGTCTATTAAAATAAACACTACTTTCTGTGGTAGAACGCATAATACCCCAAATAGGATGAATTGGTAAGGAAGTTATACTCTTTGTGAAACACCCTTCTGTACCATGTTCCCACGGTATGCCAGAATGTATTTATACTTCTTTGAGGTTAAGCATTAATGGCACTCCACACTTCAAAAAACAAAAAAATTGTTAAGCACCTTTGTGTAAAGCAATGTATTATATATTAACTCAATTCAAAGACACGTGTGCTATGGCCCTGGCCCTTGCGAAGCTCAATGCTCTCACAGAGTATAAAAGCCTTACACAAATACATTCAATACCAGGCAGAATGAAATATATGCTATAAAAGTGGTGCATCCTGCTACAGAATTTCACAGGTCCCAGCTTTTATTACTGGCTGAAGTGAACAGTAATGACTTCTCAAATAAAGAAGAAAATGAGCTGGGGTTTGAAGGGTATTCAAGTTTAGGAATGTTGAGCAAGGACATATAAGGTATAGAGAATAAAAATTTTTAAAAATTAACATGATAGAGAAAGAAAAAGCAAGGCATGTGTGACAGTTGAATTTTATGCAACAACTTGGCTAGGCTATGGAGCTCAGTTGTTTGGTCAAATACTAGTCTTGATGTTGCTGTGAAAGTACTTTGTATATGTGATTGACATCTATAGTCAGTTGAGTGTCAGTAAAGGAGATTACCTTCCATACTGTAGGTGGGCCTTGTCCAATCAATTGAAGGTGTTAAGAGCAAACTGGTGGTTTCCTAGAGGGAGAGAGATATACATATACACATACTCCTCTTGTTAATTCTGTTTCTCTGGAAAACCCTGACAGATACAGTATGTTAAGATAAAAGCAAGTAGGCCGGGCGCAGTGGCTCACACCTATAATCCTAGCACTCTGGGAGGCCGAGGCGGGTGGATCGTTTGAGCTCAGCAGTTCGAGACCAGCCTGAGCAAGAGCGAGACCCCATCTCTACTAAAAAATAGAAACAAATTAGCCACACAGCTAAAAATATATATAGAAAAAATTTAGCCGGGCATGGTGGCGCATGCCTGTAGTCCCAGCTACTTGGGAGGCTGAGGCAGAAGGATTGCTTGAGCCCAGGAGTTTGAGGTTTCTGTGAGCTAGGCTGACGCCACGGCACTCAAGCCCAGGAAACAGAGTGAGACTCTGTCTAAAATAATAATAATAATAATAAAATAACAAAATAAAAAGATAAAAGCAAGTAAACAAATACAAGGATAAAGGAAAATAATTGAAAGGTAGATTTGGAACAGACAGTAGAGACATGCAGAATGGCATGCTGAAGAATTCAGATGTCAGGAGGCATTCAGAAAGAAGCCCCTGAATGTGTGTTGAGCAGAGGAGCAAAACAATCTAAGATGTGCTTCAGGGAGATAAATGTGCCTATAGTCTTCCTGATGGGTCAGAAAGAAAAGACAAGAGATGTAGAGAAACCAGGTAGAAGGTTATTGTCAATATTTAATAGCTAGCCTTCTCAACTCAATAAAGTCCGTGAAAAATCACACCAATAATGTTGAATTCCATCCTGTAATAAAATGATACAGTAATGAAATCATATATTCTCACCTCTACACTGAACTTAAGAGCTCTTTTGAGATACTTGGTTTGAGCCACTCTTGCTTTAAACTTTTTGTTTTCTGTTGTCATGATTTCTTAATGGATATGTAGCCTAGAATTACTCACCACAGCTCTGCATTCAACTGCATTTTTTTAACTATTTGGCATACCACAAGGAAATGGACTTTTAACAACCTTTATGAAAAGTTTTTTCCCCTCTGGCTCTTGGAAGCGATTTTTTTTTTTAAATTTATATTTTTGCATGCTGCTATATGTGTCTATAAGTCTTCTTAGGTTCAACAATAACTCTTCATGTATTTCTACTGACACAAAAGTTGTTTCTCAATACATTCTTAAAAAATTCAGAAAGTGGTCCAATTTCATGATATTGACCTTGAAGTGATATTTATCCCTTGCATTGCTTGTGGTATATAGAAAATATTTTCTTTATCTTATATTTAAGCTGGTTTTTAAAACAATGAGTCTCCTAAACTATATCAAATATCATAAAATATATTGCTTGAATTTAGAAAGCAAAATTGAAAGTGTCAATCTTGATCCAGTTTGCTTGTGGTATATCATACTGTTAATGCTTTTTGTTTAAAGAAGTGTTATGCTAATTAGTTATTAGCAAACATCCCCCATTATGTTGGCCATACAGTGCATGCCACTAAAATTTTTTACTTATCATTTTTAATTCATATTTTAAATTTAAATACCTATTTGTCCATTTGTCCTAATCAATAGAATCTAGGAAACCATGGATCTGCCATGCTAGTTATATTTTCCTGATATATATTCCAATAGATATATAATTATTAAAACTAAAGCTAATCTTAGATATGCCACACACAAAAATAATATTATCACTTAAGTATATTCCATTTAGCAAATTCCATTAATAAGAAAAATTTAGATCCTTTATTTATAATTTATTATTTCTTGCTGAGATAGTGGTAGAAAGTATACCCACATGAAGCTCTCAGAGATACCCATTTGTTTCCTATAAAAGACAACATTCCCGTGTGTTGAAAAACCTCTTCATTGTAAAAGGCCTGTAATTGACAATAGGGTTAGTGCATGTTCTATGTGATTTCAGAAGCATGAGAAGTACTTGTGCATGGAAACTACAAGGCAGCATATTTAGACTCAACGTATACAGAGTTATTTTTACCAAAGAGATTATAAAATGATGCAGCATTAGCTAGGCTTTTCTTCAGGTACAAGGAATTAGCCACATTTTCAGATAACTTGGGTCAATGAGATTTACTGTAAAGATAAATGGGTTGGTAAGGAGGGCAGATAATCTTCTCCTGCCTCTCTTAACTACTTTCTTTACATTGACTTTTATGTTGTCCTATCTGCTTGCCTGCAGTATCACTGCCCTCGCTCTGTGCCTTTTAGCTTTAGCCGAACCAGTTTCTGCTCATTGTCTGTGTGATCAGCCTGGGTCAGTGCTACCATGATGTATTCAACATACCCGTTAGCCAGAGCTCTTGCCAAGTTACTTCTTGAAGATGATCTTCCTTTGGGGACAGAGGGCCATCTCTGGTTCATTAAACCAGGGTCAGTGAGATCAAGTTACAAGGTGTCAAGAACTACTTACTATTGAAGCTAAATCTGCATGGCATCTAGGAGTTCTTTTCAAACCTTTCCCCATATTCTTAAATTGATTTCCTTGCCTTTCTCTTATGAAGTTTACAATCTCGTAATACAAATAAGATTTATGTGCAAACATATGTAATACCAGGCTGTTTGAAATGCATGCCATAATACTGGTCCAATGTGCTACAGAATTTCCCAGACTTCATTCCTGGTTGTAATGAAGGGAAGTTACTTTGCTGAGTAGGAGGATTATAAACTGCATCTTGATGGATTAGTGATTACCACATTTAGGAATTTCAAGTTAAGGTATCTTGGCAGGGAATCCTACAAAAAATTCCAAGGCCACAGAGAAAAGTGCAAGCCATTAATAGAGGTTTAGGAGATTAATGAATAGTCTGAAGTTTTCCACAAAAGGACATTGAACCTGGAAGGTACCTTTCATGACCCCATCCAGTAGAAATATTATTTTTATAAATTAAATGAATGATGTATACATATTGCTGTAGACAAAATGTAAACCAACAAAATTCATATGTTGACATCCTAATCACCAATGTGATAGCATTAGGAGGTGAGATCTTTGGCAAGTGACTGGATCATGAGGGCGGAACCCTCATAGAGGAGATTAGTGCCTCTATGAAAGAGACTCTGGAGAGCTCCCTCATCTTTTCTACCATGTGAGGACTCAGAAGATGAAGGCTTTCTATGAACCAAGAAGTAGGCCCTGATCAGACACCAAACTTGCCAGCGACTTGATCTTGGAAGTACCAGCCCCCAGAACTTAGAAATAAATTTCTGTTATTTATAAGCCACTCAGTCTATGGTATGTTGTTACAGCACCACAAATGGACTAAGACACATATATACATATTTATAAGAAAAAAATAGCCTAGTTTTCTTAATTACCTCCATCTAAGGCTATTATAGTTTTACCACCAGTTCAATCTGAATGACCAAATGTAGCCTCCTTTTTTCACAGAAAGAACAGAAAGTGATATATTTTGGAATAACCAAGTTGCTGTACCCTTCTACCCTAAAACTAAAAACAAGTGAATGTAGACTTTATTAGTCCCTCACTCAACTACTCATCAAACAAGCTCAGGCTCGTTGACGCTTGGCTTGTAGCTGATAGTGCTGGTAAATGTATTAGGGGGATGCAGAAACTTCTTAACTCAAGATCTGCACACTTTCAGTTGACTCTCAATGCCTATTTTACAATAAAAGAAAACAACAATAATAACAACAATAGCTACCCTCTTCCAGAAACTATTGCTCCAGATTCTGTGTTAAATATTACATGTGCATAATCTTATTTATTTTTTCATTTAATTCTTATAATGGCCCTATGAGGTAAACTATTGTTATTATTTCTGTTTAACAGATAAGGAACCATATTGTTCAAGCCCGATCCAATTATAATAGGAAGTAGCCAAGTTGAGCATTCAACTTCCAAAGACTTTCTCCATTCTTACATCATACCTGCCATAGTATAACCAACTTCAAACTTTGCTTCACATAAATCCACCTTCCAAGAATATTTAGTCTATCCCAGTTTTATACCACACAGAAAGCTCTGTTCAAGATAAATAAACCATTAAGATAAATACTTCAATAAAAATCTGAATGGCCGGCGCGGTGGCTCACGCCTGTAATCCTAGCACTCTGGGAGGCCGAGGTGGGCGGATCGTTTGAGCTCAGGAGTTCGAGACCAGCCTGAGCAAGAGCGAGACCCCATCTCTACTAAAAATAGAAAGAAATTATATGGACAGCTAAAAATATATATAGAAAAAAAAAATTAGCCGAGCATGGTGGTGCATGCCTGTAGTCCCAGCTACTCGGGAGGCTGAGACAGGAGGATCGCTTGAGCTCAGGAGTTTGAGGTTGCTGTGAGCTAGGCTGACGCCACGGCACTCACTCTAGCCTGGGCAACAGAGTAAGACTCTGTCTCAAAAAAAAAAAACAAAATCTGAATGAAGTACTGTGGAACTCTGAGGAAGAAATGTTAAACTCTGCATATAAACTCATACAGGGAAATTACATTATGAGATGAAAAATAACTGATCATTCAGATTCTCAGAGGCTCTACACACTGGCTTCCCACCATTCTGTATGTCTTGGCTAACGTCCATCAACCAGCTAGTACCATCCCTAATCAGCAACTTAGTAGATTATGCCTGTGTTGACATTTCTGTTCAACCCAAGTGGTCTGTTTACTCAGTTGATCACTATGTGCTCATTAGGAGTTCTTAGCGCATCAAAATCATATTTGATGAGTCTGGCAAAGTACTCAACTGTATTTGCGTTCTCTTTTGTTCTAATGCTAATCATTGAGAATTTTAGTCATCCTTCTGATGAACTGAAAACCCCAATTTAGACATCCAAACAAACCAATCATTTGTGTGATGATTGGTATCAGCACAAACACAATCTATCAATTTACAGATCACTGATAATCATTCTGATCTATAGTGCCAATAACACCTGTCACATAAGCTTAAGATTTCAATCATCTTTGCCTTTCTTCTCTTTTGACCCATACATGCAGTCAGCAACCAAGTCCTGTTTTCACTTTCACATCTTTCCCTCTCTCTCTTTCTCTCTCTCTCCACCCCCCACCCCAACTCATTTCATCTACTCCAATCCTTATATCTTGCTTGGTCTATTTTATAGCCTCCTAACTTGTCTCTCCATCTCCTGTGTCAGTCCCCTGAAATTTGCTATACACTACAGCTGAAGCAGTTGTCCTGATGGACATCACCATTCATGTACTTCCCACACTTAGACATCTTTAAAGCTTCCTACTATCTATGAAAAAAACTTCAACGTACTTAGCCAAGTACTCAAGGGCTCTCAGTCACTGGCCTACAAGCAACCAGTTTTCTAAGCATTCTCAGTAACTTCTCTGATACACTCTAAAAGGAAAGATCACCTTACATTGAAACTTGACTTAGTAAACATATTTCCCTTGGGTACATTAGAGCACTGGTTCTCAAACTTTAGTGTCTTTCAGAATCACATGGAGGACTTGGTAAAACAGATTCTGGGGGTGGACTCCAGCTGTTTATGATTAAGCAGGTCTGGAGTGGAGCCCAAGGATCTGTAGTTCTAACAAGTTCTCAGGTACTGGTGGTCTAAGGACCAATGGTTTAGACTAGAGTATCACAGACAGTATTAATATCAAACACATCAAGAGCTCAATGTACACTATTCAGTGAGGAACTCCAGTAAGTACCTTACACAAATGATCTTTTCTTGTCCTTTATGGTTTTCAATGTGGCTGGAGGCTGTATTTCTCTCTTAACCATGGGCAGACACTAACAATGAGTGTGCTGACTTGTGCTTTGGAATGTGTCATTCAGGATACTTCCAAGAATTATAGTTGCCTTAGGATGTCACTTAATCATACTGTTACAATATAGACTATTAATATAATGTCCCACTGACTTTTTTACCAAAATTGAAAATAGCTTTCATTTTTTCCAATTATTAAAGCAATGAATGCTCACCATAAACATTCAAAGAGTTTACAACAGATAAAAATAAAGTTAAAAATCTGTAATTCATCCGAAGTTCTTAAGACTTTGGCATTAGCTTTGCATCCTTTCTTTTTTTTATACACAAAAGACAGACATAAAGACATAGGATTACAAAAATGGGATCACATATTACATCCTACTTTATAACTGTTATTATCCTCTGCAAATGTAATGAACATTTTCCCAGTTCAAAACATATATTTGTGGGTCTTTCTTGGACTGGTCCGTGTGTAACTCTGTTTTGAGTACTTCTTGGAGGGCTGGTCTTGTCTTGGTGAATTCCCTCAGTCCTTGTTTATATGAGAATGTCTTAATTTCTCCTTTGCATACAAAACTTAGCTTAGCTGGGTACAAGATTCTAGGCTCGGCATTATTCTGTTTCAGAAGAGTGAGAATGGGGCCCCAGACTCTTCTCGCTTGTAAGATTTCAGTTGAGAAATCTGGCGTAATTCTGATGGGCTTTCCTTTGTATGTTACTTGTTTCTTTCTCCTTACAGCTTGAAGAAGGGTCTCTTTAATGGATATTTTGGTCAGTCTGATGACTACGTGGCGTGGTGTCTTCCTATTTGCTATGAATCTTCCAGGGGTTCTTTGAGCTTCTTGAACCTGTATATCTAGAGTTTTAGCAAGGCCTGGAAAATTTTCCTCAATTATGTCTTCAAATAGTTTATCCAACCCTTGCTTATTATCTTCTTCACCCTCGGGAATGCCGATAACTCTCACATTAGGCTTCTTCACATAATCCCACATTTCTTGTAGATTCTGATCTTTTCTCTTATTTCTTTGCTCTATCTCTGTGACTGACTTATTTAATTGGAAAGTGTTATCTTCGATCTCTAAGATTCTTTCTTCTGTTTGATCTACCCTGCTCTTGAGACTTTCCACTGTGTTTTGTAGCTCCCTGAATAAATTCTTCATTTCCAGGAATTCAGTTTGATTTTTCTTCAATATTTCAATTTCTTTAGTGAATTTTTCTTCCAAATCCTGGATTTTTTTTTTGTGGTTTCTTTGTGTTGATTATCCATTTTTTTTCTTGTATATTATTCAGCTTGTTTCTAATCCATATTTGAAATTCTTCCTGTGACATGTTGGTATTTTGAATCTGGTTTGTGTCAATTGGTAGAGAGCTGGTATTCCTCTTTGGGGGAGAGATTTCTGTTTGATTCTTTATACTTCTCGTGTTCTTTTGCTGAGCCCTTCCCATCTGGATCAATCATTAGATCTCTTCTTTCAGCTTTAGTCTGGATAGCAGCACGCCTTATAGTCTGTTCTTAGGCTGTGTAGCAGTCTGGGTGTGTTGCTTCCTTTGTCACTAGGGGGAGCCTGTTGTGTATTGTTTAGAGTTTTTCTACCTCAGTTGGGGGGCTGCTCCTGATGGGTCCAGCCCCAGAGGATTGATTTGACCTAAGACCAGTTTGGTGAGTTAAGTCACTGTGTTGTGGACTTTCAGTTAGCAGCCAGGATTCACACTAGTTGCAGGCAAAAAGTCTCTCTCTTTCTTTTTTCTTTTTTTTTTTTTTTGCTCTTCCTCTCGAGGGGTGGTTTCTGCCTCTTTCCATACAATGCGCACTGTCTGGGGAATGGACAGGCTTGAAGCTCTGACTCGGGGGGATGGGCGGGACATGGGCAATATATATAACCTGAACTTCTGTATCCCCATAATAAGCATTTTGAAATAAAAAAAAAAAAGAGAGAGAGAGAAAAGAAAAACAAAACAAAACATATAGACCTCCCTCATCATTATTCAGAGGCATTTTAACCTTTTTCAAAAGAACATACTATTTTCATTTATCTGTCCATTTCCTGATGAACATCTAGGTGCCTAATTGTTTGATGTAAGAAAAAAACACTGCAATTAATATTTATTTACATTTGACTTTGTGTTTATGAAGAATTCTTGTCTTATGGAATTTAAGTTTCTAAAGAAACCAAACTTTTCTTTCTTTTCTTTTTTTTTAGTTATTGGATTTGAATAAGGCTAAGAAAGCCCTCCTCCGAAAGTTAAAAGCATTCCATATTTTCATCTAGTAGCATGTGATTATTTTTATATTTAAATTTCAGACTAAAGTTTTTGTTTAAAGTATTGGCCAACTAAAATAAACAAGTGTTTTTTTTTTCATTATTTGCTGAGTTACCAATCTATATTATTATTCATTTTATATGGCATATTTAATATGCCGTATTTAAATTTCCAACTATATTTTTTTCTGTTCTATTGATCTATCTATATCTGCATAATTTTAACTGACTATACTTGAAAAAATGTTTTGGCTTTTTAACTCATGTTTATGTCTAACAAAAATCTCCCATTCCCTCTTCCACAATGTTCTGTTAATTCCCTAGATTTTTCTAGCCACTTTTCCTCCAGATCAAATTTAGATTTGTTAAGTTCTACCCTATTCTAAGAAAAAAAAACTGTTGAGATTTTCATCTGAACTCCAATAAACTTATATATGTATTTAGGCACAACTGATACCCTTAGAATGATAGGACATTTAGGAGGAGAATGTGCTTCATTTTCAACCAAGCATTTGTTTATATTACTTAGTAAATGGTTAACCCTTATTTTTCATGTAGATCTTTAGCATTTCTTGTTGAGTTACCTCTAATTTTTTTTTTTTATTTGATTGTCTTGTGAATATAATGTTATTTCCCTTACAATTTCTGATTCTTACAAGTATTAGTAAAGCTACTAGTTTTATCTTATATTTTATATCTAGTTACGCTACAAGACTCAATAGTTTTAAAAGTTTTTAAGCAATTATAAAACTTTATTGAAGACCCCAAATATAATCTGAAAATAGTAATAATTTGTCTCTTCTCATTATTTATTCTTAGTTTTCATTCCACCTTACCAACTATAACCTTCAGAGCTTTGTTAAGAGCATTGATGAAAGGTATTTCTGTCCTTTTTATGATTTTGAACAGGAACACTTTTATTGCTTATAACGAATTGTTATGTTCACTGCTATTTTTCATAGATATCCATAGTTACAGTCATGCTTTTAGAGTTTCTTTTATTTTTCCTAGTTTGCTAAGAAGTTGAGGAATGTATTTAATTTTATCAAAAGGATTTAAATATATATCAAGATAGAAATATGGAATTTCTGATTTATCTTTTTAATGTATTATAAAGAATTATATTAACATATCTCTGAAGAGTGAACTTTCCTTACATTTTTGAATACATACATTTGATAAGTTTGTATATCATTCTTTTAAGTTAAAGATGGCATTGATTGAATAATATTTACATCAGCAATTGTAAAGAAACTGAGCTAGAATTTTTGTTATTGTTACTTAGTGCAGCCTTTCTCAAATTTGACAATATATTTGTTAGCCTCTCAAAACGTGAACTTTAAATAAGACAGAACATGTTCCCTCTTACTTTAGTTTTAAAATCTGAAACATGTTAAATCACTTGGTAACGATTTGTTTCTTGAGCTTCCAGCACTTAAATATAGAGCCATCAGAATCTATGCATTTTGCAAAACTGAAGGTAAATCTAAGACAATATTTTTCATTTATTTTCCCCTGGCAATTCATTTAATCAGGAATTTTTCTTTTCCTGGAAAAATTGTTTCTTTTCCTTGTGCTACTTTTTCAAAGCAAACTATCAATTCTGTTTTCATGTATATATCTGTAAAAATCACTGATAATTTTGAAAATTTGTTACATACCTATGGTCCTATCTCCTTTAAATTTAATATTATATATTTATAGTCTTCTCATTTTTCTAAATCTGACATGACAAACCTTTGTTGATTTTACAGATCTTTTCAAACATCAGTTGTTTTTAATTCTATATATTTTGAATGTAAACAATTCACTAATTTCTGCTTTTTAAATAATATACTTACTTTTTGCTAATTAATTTTGACTCACAATGTTTCTTTTCTAGCTTCAAGTTAAATGTTTAGTTTACCTAATTTCAATCTTTCATATTAACAAAAAGCACTTATGTTTGTAAAAATCTTTTTCAGGATGTCATGACCACATATCAGAATACCGAATAAGTACTTTCTGTGACTTTTTAAAAAGATAGTCCATAATTTAGGTGATATTTCTTCTTCAACCCAAAACCAATTAAAAGTTGTCTTTTTAATTTTACTTTCCAAGCAGTTCCTCTTTTGCTGCTTGTTA
This sequence comes from Eulemur rufifrons, assembly GCF_041146395.1. Lineage (NCBI taxonomy): Eukaryota > Metazoa > Chordata > Mammalia > Primates > Lemuridae > Eulemur > Eulemur rufifrons. The sequence goes on along the minus strand of NC_090989.1, from coordinate 181,173,278 downwards.
ATTTATAGCTTTACTGCTTCCTAATTTAAAAAGGTAAGCTGAAAGATTTTTAATTTTTTAAATTTGAAATTTCATTTAGATCTATTATATGATGAGTTTTCATAAACATTTCACAAACATTTTTAAAACATTTGAAGGATATAATTTCTAACCATATCTTTAAATTAAATATCAATTGAACTATAATATTCAAACCAGGGATTCTCAAATGAGAAAAGGGAAATATCATATACTATTAGAAGTGGACATATCAAAAAGGGCAGGGGGTAAAAACAAAGAATTAGTTGGATCTAATGCTTTAGTTTATTTTTAGTCACCGTATTGATTTTATTGTAAAATTAAAATGACATTAAAGAAGAAAGTAAAACTTTTAAGTTTACCAAGGAGGCAGCATGAGTTTAAAATTATAGAAAATATTGCATCATTTATTTTGGATATTTTTGCCTAATCTCATTCTGTGAGATGTGTTAAAGTCTAATTCATCATACTTTAATGCATGTTTTCCAGTGCATAAAAGTTTAATGCTATTATATTATGTTTTGTTTTTTCTTTAATTTCTGAATATAACGGGTACAAATGTTTTAGTTACATAGACTGCTTTTGCACTCCTTGAGTCAAAGTATAAGTGTGTCCATCACCCAGATAGTGTACATTGTACCCTTTAGGTATAATTTCACCCATCCCCACCTCCCCCCTCGGACCTGCATGATTGCCATTGAATTTTACTTCCATCTGTGCACATAAGTGCTGATTGGTTAGTTCCAATTTAATAGTGAGTACATGTGGTATTTGTTTTTCCATCTTTAAATCTGTAGTCTCCAACCCCAGGGACTGGCCACAAAGCTCCACCACACCCCCCAACCTGACCTCCCCACTCCCTGCCACCATCCCAGTCCAGGAAAAAATTATCTTCCATGAAACTCAGGAACCAGCACAGGAGATGAGTGGCGGGTAAGCCAGCAAAGCTTCATCTGTATTAATAGCCACTCCCCGTCCCTTGCATCACCACCTAAGCTCCGCCTCCCTCCACCCCTATGGAAAAATTATCTTCCTATGAAACTGGTCCCTGGTGCCAAAAAGGTTGGAGACTGCTGCTTTAGATATTTCATTTAGGAGAATGGTCTCCAGTTCCATTCAGATTGTTGCAAATGGTATTAATTCATTTTTGTATTGGCTCAGTAGTATTCCATGGTATACATATACCACATTTTATTAATCCGCTAATGAATTGATGGGCACTTGGGTTGATCACACATCTTTGTGATTGTGAATTGTGCTGCAATAAACATTCTAGTGTGGGTGTCTTTTTGATAAAATGACTTTTTTCCCCTTAGGTCAATACCGAGTAATGGGATTGCTGGATCAAATGGTAGTTCTACTTTTAGTATGTTGAGGAATTTCCCTTCTACTTTCCATAGAGGTTGCACTAGGTTTGTGGTCCCACCAATAGTGTATAAGTATTCCTATCTCTCAGCATCCACACCAGCATCTATTGTTTTGGGACATTTTGATAAAGCCATTTTCACTGGGGTAAGGTGATATCTCATTGCTGTTTTGATTTGCATTTCTCTGATGATTAATGATGTTGAGCATTTTTCATGTTTATAGACTACTCACAAAAACTAATTCAAAATGGATCACAGACTTAAATCTAAGACATGAAACCATAAGAATTCTAGAAGAAAATGTTAGAAAAACTCTTCTAGACATTGGCCTAGGCAAAGAATTTATGAAGAAGATCCCGATGGCAATCACAGCAACAACAAAAATAAATAAATGGTGCTTGATTAAATTAAAAAGCTTCTGCACAGCCAAGGAAACAATCAACAAAGCAAACAGACAACCTATAGAATGGGAGAAAAATATTCACATGCTATACATCCGTTAAAGGGTAATACCTGAATCAATAAAGAACTCAAACAAATCAGCAAGCAAAATGATTATCTTGGAGTTGATTTCTAGTTTTATTCCACTGTGGTCTAAGGGGATACATGGTATAATTTCCATTTTCTTGACTTTGTTGAGACATGATTTGTGGCCTAAGATGTGATCTGTCTTAGAGAATGTTCCATGTGCTGATGAGAAGAATGTATTCTGTAGTTTGCGGTAGAATATTCTGTGAATGTCTTTTAGGCCCATTTGCTCTAGAGTCGCACTTAAGTCCAGTGTTTCTTTATTGAATTTCTGCTTGGAGTATCTGTCCAGTTCTGTCAGTAGGCTGTTGAAGTCCCCAGAAATTATGATGCTGCTGTTTATCTCTGTTTAGATCTAGTAGGGTTTGCTTTATGAATCTGGGTACACCTGTGTTAAGTGCATAAATATTTAGGATTGTTATGTCTTCTTGATAAATTGTTCCCTTTACCATTACACAATGACCATCTCTCTCTTTCTTTACTATTGTTGAAGTCCATGATATCTGATAAGAGAACGGCTACACCTGCTTTCTTTTTATTTCCATTTGCATGGAATATTTTTTTTCACCCCTTCACCTTGAGTCTGAATGCGATCTTATGGGTTAGATGTGTTTCCTGGAGACAGCAGACACTTGGCTTGTATTTTTTATCCAATCAGCTAGCCTATGTCTCTTGAGTGGGGACTAAGTGTCGTGGTGATTGCCTCTTTGCAATGAGCCTCAAGGTGGCCTTTGAGCTTCTTGTACCTGGATATCTAAATCTCTATCAAGATCAGGGAAGTTTTCCTCTATTATTCTCTCTAATAGTTTTTCCAACCCTAGTGTGCTGAAACCTTGCTCCTTTTTTTCCTGCTCAGCAATTTCTTCCCATGGAGTCTCTGGTAGGTTCTGGCACATTTCCCTTGGAATTATACCCGATCTGTGTTTGTTTGTTTGTTCTTTTTCATCTAAAATTTTCCTTCTTTCTGAGATGATGTGGCAGCTAGTGTCTCTGGTCTGCCATCTTGGCTCCACCCCCAGAAGTATTATATCTTGTGTAATTGTCAATTTTTGTAAAAATATCTGTGTATATCATCTAATACTTTATTACTTAGAAGTACATTTTTTTATTTTTATTTTTTTGAGATAGGGTCTCACTCTGTTGCCCATGGTGGAGTGTAGTGGCACAATCATAGCTCATTGTAACCTTGAACTCCTTAATTCAAGCAATCTTCCCACCTTAACCTCCCAAAGCACTGGGAGTACAGGTGTGAGCCACCACACCCAGACTAGAATTGTATTTTAATATTGGCATTGTTATCTCTGATTTTGGTTTTTTTTTTTTTTTTGGTAGTGGCATTTATGGGATGCTCTGTTATATCTTTGCACATCCATTAATTCCATGAGTTGGCAATCATTTTTGAACCACATGCCCAATCGTGCCAACTGCTGTTGATATAATTGTGAATAACCTTTTGATTACTTTGTGCATTTTCTTTAAATATGTCTTTTTTAAAACAGCACATAACTGGGTTATACTTTTTAACTTAATGTAAGTATGTATTTTTGTAATTAATATTTAATTTATCTACTTTATAACTTGGATGATATAGTCTTTGCAAAATTCATTTTTATTGCTTATATTTAAGGTGGACAACATAATGAAATTTCATATATAATGAAATGATTACTTTTTTTGGAAGATATTGGCTTATAGTTTATTTATTTTTATTTAAGTAGATTGAGGGGTTCAAGTGGTTTTTTGTTGCATGGATGAACTGCGTAGTGGATAAGTCAAGGCTTTTAATATACCCATCATTGAATAGTGTGCATTGTACTCAATAGGTAATTTTTCATCCTGTAGCCTGCTTCCAGTCTCCCCCTTCTGAGTCTTCACTGTCTATTATTTCACTCTGTAGGACCATGTGCATCTATTGTTTAGCTCCCACTTATAAGTGAGAACATGCAGTATTTGGGTTTTTGTTCCTGAGAGACTTCATTGAGAGCCTCCAGTTCCATCGAAATTGCTGCAAAAGACTGATGGCTGAGTAGTACTCCATGGTGTGTGTGTGTACACAACACATTTTCTTTATCCACTCATCAGTTGGTGGGCACTTAGGTTGCTTCCATATCTTTGTAAATGTGGATTGCGTTGTGATAAACAAATGGGTGCAGGTAACTTTTTAATAAAATGACTTCTTTTCCTTTGGGTAGATACCCAATAATGGGATTCCTGGGTCAAATGCTAGATCTACTTCTAGGTCTTTAAGAGATCTCCATACTGTTTTTCAAAAAGGCTGCACTAATTTATATTCCCACCAACAGGGAAAAAGCATTGCCTTTTTACCATATCTGTGCCAGCATCTGTTGTTTTGTGACTTTTTAATAATGGCCATTCTGACAGGTTAAAGTGGTTTCTCATTATGGTTTTAATTTACATTTCCTTAATGATTAGTGGTATTGAACATTTTTTCATGTTTGTTAGCCATTTGTACATTTTCTTTTGAAAAATGTCTGTTCATATCTTTTGCCCACTTTTTAATGGGGTTGTTTTCTTTTTCTTGCTGATTTGTTTGAATTCCTTATAGATTCTGGATATCAGGGCTTTGTCAGATGTATAGCTTGTGAATGTTTTTTCCCATTCCATAGGTTGTGTATTTACTCTGTGAAACTGTATTCCAACACTTCATTTTAGTTTTTCTTTGGGGTTTTGTTCATATTTTCTTGTTTTTCATTTTCCCCCAAGTTTTCTCTAGTATTGAATCTTTCTTTTTTGTTCCTTATTTTTCATTCTCTAGCCATTAAGGAAACATTCATTTTATCTAGATTTCATTGTTGGTAATCTTTAAATATATAAGCATGTGTTACTTATACTAATACTTCTCCATCAATCTCAATAATGAAATCATCTCTATAAACTCCCCTTTCAAGAACAAGGCTAGGCAGTCACATGTTTCTTTTTCTTCAATGATCCCCTCACACTATACACCATTCACAATAACATACATACATTACCTAGCTTCTCTTTAAATAGCATTGAATTTTAGTCTCAGAAAAAAATTAATTGCACTATGTTCTTTGCAGTTAAAGATCCTTTCTTAATCATTTCATTAACATTTTACTTTTTGATAACAATTTTAACAGGTATAAGGTGATACCTCTTTGTGGTTTTGTTTTTCATTTCCCTGATATCAGTAATGTTGAGTGAGGATGTAGAGAATAAGGAACCCCTATACATTGCTGGTGGGAATGTAAATTGGCACCACCACTATGGCAAAAAGTACAGAAGTTCCTCAAAAAATTAAAAATAGAACTACCATATGATCCAACAATCCCACTGCTGAGTATATATCTAAACAAAATAAAATCACTATCTCAAAGAGATATCTGCACTCCAATGTTCATTGAGGCATTATTCACAATAACCAAGATACTGAATAAAGAAATTGTCATACATACACACGCATAGACACATACCACAATTGTATATATTAATATACAGTTTCACACAGTGGAACATTATTCAGCCTTAAGAAAGAAGGAAATCCTGCTGTTTGTGACCACATGGATGAACCTGGAGGGCATTATGCTAATTGAAATAAGCCAGGCACAGAAAGATGAATACTCCGTGATCTCACTTATATGTGGAATCCAAATGAGTTGAATTTATAAAAACAGATTAGAAGGGTGATTACCAAGTGGCAAGGTGTGGGGGAAATGAGATGTTGGTCATGTATCAAAATGCACATTTTCTCTGCAAGCATGAGCAAACTGTGTTGCAGTTTGTTGTGTTACTAGGGTTGCAACTCTTTTCACTCAGAACTGTTGCACTGTCCACTAGCATTTTGTGTGGAGGATAAGGAATTGGATAATAGTCTAATTCTCTTTTCCTTGTAGGTAACCTATTTTTTTTCTCTGTCAATGTTTGCATGAATTTTCTCTTTATTCTCGGAATTCAAAAATTTTGCCATGATAGGCCTAAAGTTTTTATTTTCATTAATCTTCACCAGCCTGTAGTGAGTTCATTTAATGTGAAGGCTTTCAGAATTAGTTCAGCTTAAGGGAAATGGTAATCTATTATTTCTTCTCCTTCCTCACATCTGTTCTCTCTTTCTAAAATTCCTCTTATTAGCTAGGAGATAAGCCCCAAGACCTATCCTATGTGTCTCATCTTCTCTTTTATAAACTGTCTTTTGACTTGTAGTTATGCTAATTTTGCCAGGCTTCCAGTTAATTAATTTGGTTTCCAGTAGCATCCTTTCTAATATTTACTCTCCCTACTAACGTGTGTACTTTTTTTCCCTCCCAATCTCCTTTTTTTTTTGCTTTAATTTTCAGTTTTCCTCTTTTTTATGGTTGCTTTTGTTTGATAAATTCAATATCCTCTTGAGTCTGACAGAACACTTCTATTAATATATCATTACAGTCATCTCCTATATTCAACTTTAAATTTTCTCTAAACATTTGTGGTCATGGGCTTTGACAGGTCACATGACCAGCAGAACAGCAAGAGAATCTTTCTCCATTTCCTAAGTTTGACAAATACTATTGAGTCAATAACAGGTCAGAACAACTCACTAACATCTCTCTGCAAGAGGGGTAGCCTTAGACACCCCTCAAGATTTCAGGTAGATAGATGGGGACCCTCATGGATTTTGCAGTTGTGGGACATTGTTTTCCTTCTTAATTATTTGATGGGAAGTTGGGAGAAAAATAAAGGTCCAAAACAAAACCAAAACAAACAGAACCTGCTTAAATGGACTGTCTTACCCCCCAAATTCTTTACATTGACAGGATTCTTTTATTTTTTTAATTCAAGCATGTATACATGTGTCCAATACATGAACATTCAAAAGGAGTATTTTTTCAGTACAATGAACAAAGCCCTGAACATAAGATACTTAATTCTCAATCAGATGGATACCTCATGTTGATAAACAACAAGTAATTCAAGGACAAATCAAGCTGAAATCATAATGTGCTGAAATAAATACAATGCATATAGAAAAACTAAATATGCTAAATTATTTAGTATTTTATTTTATCATTCATAGCTACACAATATTTAGTCTGAAGCTTACATGCTCATTAAAGAATAAAAATTTTTAAAAATGTTTGTCATTGATACATTTTTACAAGATGCAAGATCAGTATCTGGTGTAAAAATGTCAGTAGATTTAGCTTAATTTCAGGATGAAAGCATTCTAACCAATCAATTTACATCCAAGAACTGAAAAAAATTATCCCAGTCTCTACTACAAAGTGATTAATTTAGTTGAATTCAGTAGTTTATCTGATTAGATTTGATGCATGCCCATCAAAAGAGCAAGAAACAGGAATTCCTCAACTCTGATCAGCATACACAAACCTCACAAATCATACCTTAACTATACTGACTCTTGGTATTTGATTCTTTTACTGCTTAACATATTTAAAGTATGTCTTCTGTCTTAATCATGACTTACAGCAGTGGTCCCCAACCTTTTTGGCACCAGGGATCAGTTTCATGGAAGACAATTTTTCCACAAACCCGGGGCAGGGTGGGGGGGATGGTGAGCAATGGGGAGTGGCTGTAAATACAGATGAAGCTTTGCTTGCTCACCTGCCGCTCACCTCCTCCTGTGCAGCCTGGTTCCTAATCCCCCCTGGGGATTGGGGACCACAGATAGAGTCCTCTTTTCACTTCTTATTTCTATCAGTCTTTTACCAGAACTTGGAACTCCTTTGTGCTTTGATTCCATCTGGAAAAATTCTAATCATGGGTCCATCTTTCTCCAACATTCAGGACATTGGGGACTCGGGTCATAATTGGAGTCACTCTGTCCCTCTCTCTGCCTCTGTTGAGGCACCTGTCACACACCAGGCTCGTGCACTGCATGAGATCCAAGAGTGTGCATCTCTCAGATCCCTCTCCACTGCCACTGCCTCCGTCCTATTAAAAGCCACCCTCTGCCCTGAACAGATCTCTCTGCCCCTGTTCTTCTTTCCTCCACCCATTCTTCATGAAGTACTAAAATGATCTTTTTAAAAGATCTGGCTATGGCATTTTTCTGCTTATAACTTTCCAAAACCCTTCCATTTTCTCATAATAAAGCCCAGAAAACTTAACATGGCCTAAAAATTCATGATCTAGCCTCTTCTTCCTCTCCATCCTCATCCTCCAGCATCCATTTACTTCAGCCACAGTGGCTTTCAATCCATTCCCAGAATTTCAGTGCTTTCTCCTACTTTCACCTCTTCAGACACTATACCTTCAAAATTAAAGGCTTTCTTCCCTGTCTCCCTAGCTTAGACCTATTCGTTCTACAGGGCTCTGTGATTAGTACCCCTCTTTTACTCACTCATAGCCCTCAGGATGCATTTTAACCACTGAGCAAACCATAAATAAACAAAAATATGGTTAGTTGTTTAGCTTCTATTCTCCCACCCCAGAACATAAGCTCCAGGAAGAGAGAGATTATGTCTTCTTGTTTACACTGCATCCTCGGGATCTAGCACAGAGCCTTATACACCGAAGGAAGGTTCTTGCTCAATACGTAGTAATTGAATTTATGAACCAAATGTGAAGAATGAAAATCAAGGAGTTGTAAACCTACTAAAACACACCCATATACTTTTGCTGAACCATCTAAGACACACTCAACAAACGACAAAAATGACAACAGATACCAAGCCCTTGTTACAGAATTATGATAGACCTTAAGAAATCCTTCAGATAGTTTGGAAACATTGCTAGAGCTGTGTGATAAAATAAACACGGACAGGTGATTAGGGTGATGAGTATGAGAGATACAGCAATAACCGATAACAACTTATTGAGAATTTACTAGATGTTAGAAACTGTGTCATGCAGTTGATATAGAATCTCTCATTTATTCCTCATCATAAATAGTGAGCAGTATTATAATCTTCATTTTAAAACTGTTGAAACTGGGACTCAGAGAAGCTATTTGGCTTGTCTGAAGTCATAGCAACATAATTAATATACGTCCATCCAGGACACAAAGTCAGTTTTGTCTGACTTCAGATCCTAAGCTCTTAACTACTATGCAGTATTATCTCCTGAATTTGCCACTAGCATATGTATGACCTTGGCCAAGATGCATCTCCTACTTAGTTCACAATTGCCCTTTCAGTAAAAGGATAGTTATAGTCCAAGTGACCGCCAAACTGCCTTCCACCTCTAACATTCAATAAAATGCATATTTATAGAGTCAAAGAAGGAACACAGTGAGGCTGACATTCAATGATAAAAAATTTAAAATTACAATTTAGTAATATGTCCTTCCAGCCCTACTTTAGCTTTTCCATAAACAAATTAGGTAGCTATGTGTTTGACTAGACTATTATTTCTCAAGCAATTTTATTAATACATGCATAAGAAATTAGGAAGATGGAGAGGAAACACAAGGCAAAGAAAAAGAAGAATCTGGGTGAGCTCTGGAGTTCAATAACAAGAAAAATGAAATAGCCATTTCCTAATTTGCAAATTACATAACCAGCCAAGGCAGGTGGTCCAAGGTCAAACACAAATGAGGGCAAGGTTTGTCAAAGGATTAAACTAAATGTTAAAAAAAAAAAATCAGACTATGTCAAACTGACCTCATTATTATTCAGATAAAAAAAGATCATAGTGGAACAAACAGAATCCATTCAAAGATAGCTTTAAAAATAAAACAGAGTATTGTTAATAGCTGCTTACAGATCTCATAATCTACAAATCATATGTAAAAAAAAAAATGGCCCACCTCACATAATATAATACTGCAATAGTTCTCAGGGAAAACAGTGAAGGAGAAATGCTTAAACTGCTTTACAGATAGATATTCCTTTTAATATGAAAGCAACAGGGCAGGAAAATGGTATACCTTTCATTGGGGCCATGTCAAAGCCAACCTTCTGATGCCTTCTGTATGCTTTCCCAATGCTCTGAGACCCCTGCAATTCTTTCCCCAAATCTCCGATAGAACTGGCTGATATCATCATATGAAAAGCTTGAAAAAGAACCTGAGATAGGTCAGGATAGGATGAGACAATTTATGCCTATTTTGTATCCTGTTTCAAAATTTAATTCTTAAAATATTAAGAAAGTTCCTAAGGAAGAGTTAGAGGCATAGATGTTGCTAGCTTTGGGGATATTTTGAGAATTATTATTTTCTTTTAAAAATGCAAAAAATAACGATCAACTTCATGAGAGCAGTGTGTTCATACTGAGGATCCAAAGTCTCAGTAGTGGAAAGATTCTGGTCAAAAGCATACAGTATAATGTGGAATATCAATTTTAAACAATGGTCTCCCAGATCAGATCTTGTCTTGTGCTGAGACAGTCAAAGCGCTCCAGGAAAAGTTACAGGCTTGATGCCAAGAGTTCTGACTTTGATCTGAGACTTCATCCTTACTCCACTCTCTGCCTCTCAGGATTCCAACTGTATACATTATAGCTCGGAGATTGTAAACTGAAAGCCTGTGGGCCTGTGGCTCACAGATATGTCCTGTCTAGCTCACTAGTGCTGCCTACACTGACTATGCTTTAAAAAGAATCTTGAATTAGTTGCCAAGATTTTTAAAGCTGGAGGTTTCATCTTTCCAAAAAAGAAAACAGATGAACAAAAAAAAGCCAATAGATTCCATGCTTCTCTTGGGAAACTGAAGATCTAGAAACAATGGGCTCACTTTCCCAAATGGCGAGAATGGGCTGATGCTGACCAGCAGTGCATGTTGCATGTTTTCCAGACATCTCTGCAGGCTCCACAGTAGTCATATACATATTTAATAACTAGTGTGATTCTCACACGTAGGTTACCTACTGCTCTTTGTGACCCCTGCTGATGGGGACACATTCAATTCCCCACATCAGTGAGGATTCTGTCCATCCAGTCTAGGTTCTTTTCAGATGTAGAACGGGAAAGAATATGAGGATAATCTGCCCAATCATGTTCATCTAAGAGGCAAGCAGGTAGGATGACAGTCTTAAGTGTGCTCAATAATTCTTCTAGCATTGTTGTGACTGCAACCACATGTATATGGTAAGAAATTGTTAAGTGTAAGCTTTTATTTCTTAATTATTAATGGAATGTGTTTAGGAAATACTGAGTATGTTTGTACTGAAATATTAATGGACAAATAATAAAGGATGATAGACTTCTGGAAACATAGCTAAACTTCTTACATTAATATTTTTGGGAAAAACAATCCCTCTTTGTAAGTCTTTTTGTTGTAAGTTGCATTTTCTGGAACATGAAATTTGATGTGTAACTTTGCCATTCTGTCCTCTTTTCCAGGGTTATTAAAAGCCCTTCAAACATTTTTTTTTCATTTCCCATATATGCAGCAGATCCAAGATTAAAAGAACATGTGTAAGAAATCCTGGAAATTTCTACGAAATGTAATCTACAAACTAGTCTTTGTAATGTAGCATTTGAGGTTGAGGCTCCACTCTAATTTCAGTGTAAATGAAATCATCCTTCCTATTTTGGGGTTCTTTTCATTCATTTTGATAGATTTCTAAGAATTATTTGATGCAAGTGTGTGCCTATTCATCCATGTTTCTTGAATGAAAACAATGATTTATTCTGCACCTACGTAAGAAAGACTGTTAATTTCTGAGAAATTCCAAAGAGTAAAGTCTGTAAGTCAGAAACTAAATAAATCAAGACAAACTAAAAACGCTCATTCAGAACCATGCCTGCGTCAGTTATGACAATTTCAAGTGAGTACATTTTAATATTTAAAAGTATCATTTATTGGACACCTCCTCTAAGCCAGTATTGTTCAGAGCATGTCACGAGATATTTCACTTGATCCTCACAGAAACCAATTTTTATAGATGAGGAAACAGAGTCAGATCTTAAATAGCTTATCCAAAGTCACCCAGGCAGTAACAGTAAATCCAGGTTTTAAACCCAGAAATTATTTCAGAGAGTATTCTTTTTTTTTAATTTTTATTTTCCTTTAGCAGCCTAAGTTTCCACTGATTCCAGGAACTCCTTCCCTAAGCCATCTTTTCCTTACCTATTTCTGAGGGATCCCATCAAGTCTTATCAGCTCTCTTCTCACTACCCAAATAAACATATGTACACTGATCTTCCTCCGTCTCATTTCTTCCCAAAGTGTACATCTTCTCCTATCTTTATATCTCATATCTTTAAAACTTTTGTTCTCCAAGAAGCCATCACTCATAAGTCTCACCCCATTCTCACTTTTATTACCCACCAGGTCTTATGTAATCTATTTTATTATATTAATAATGCACTTTTCTTTCTGTAGTCAAGATGTAGCTGACTTGATGGCATACACGTCTCAGAGTGGAACCTCTCTGGTAACATGATAAAAGAGAAATGCCTCAAGGAGGCAGGCAAAAGGGAAAGGAGGATGGTCATTAGGAAAACTGGAACGAAGCGGATAAACATGCAGATGAAAATATGAATGGTCCCCAAACAGCTGACAGGCATAAAATAAGCACCTGTATGTTCAAACTTCCCTTTCCCAAAATATCCCTGGCAACCTATAATTTTTAGCAATCTCATAAGGAAGGAGTGGATCCTGACCTTTTCATATATATCACAGAAATTTTCCCAGCCTTCTTCATGGTATCTTTCAACCACAGAACTACCAGAACTAGGGCCAGAAGATTCACATGTTCTTATTCTAATTCTACCACCAGTGAATGCTATGATTCTGTGATAAGTGACTTGACTTCGCTCCTCCTCCATCTCCTCATCTCTAAAACATGTCTGCGATGAATCTTACAGACCGACGAAAACAAATGCCTGTCCAAATCAGGGTTCATACATACTTGTATTTCTTATTCTTCCAATTTATTTCTTTATGTCCCATGTGCATAATAGACAGGAAGTCCTCCTAGGACATCCATCCCTGGGAGTATAAAGGCGAATCTGACCACTGCCCCTGCTTACTGCTTCCACACAGTGGCGCTGCTTAAGCGTGCTGCTGAGGAAGCTGGGCCATCGCTGCTCTGGGCTCTGCTGGTGTACGGGTTCTTGCACAGGCCCCACAGGGCCCACAGAGGACAGTTTCACCTCCTGACTGCTAAGCTCATCGAAGATGCCCAACACTTGGGCTTCCAAGGTTCTCGCGCCTCGGTTTTTTAATCCCACAAACAGCCACCTCCTAAGTCCCCAGCTGGCCCGGAAGCACTGCGGCAGGAATGGCTCTGGTACTTACCACCTTTCCAAAATGTCATCTCTTTCCCTCAAAGATACCAAGTATTTTTGCTTTTCAGCCTAACTATACCCCTTCTGAGGCAGTGGTGCTACTGGCCTGCCCTTAGGGGAAAACATCACATATATGCTTCTAAGGGGAGTGATTCTAAAATCTCTTTCACTGGAGAAGAGAAAAAAACAACCAAAGCAAAGCACCCTCTCGGTAGGACCTCATCTACAAAACATACTTATGCACTCTGTGAAATGTTTTGACAGAAAAGTAAAGGTGCTATGACAACACAGTGCAGGGAAACCTACTGTAGATTAGAGGGCCAAGAACCTGCTTTCTGAGGAAATAACATACAACCTAAGATCTTGAGAATGAATAAGAATCATCTAGAGGCATTTCAGGTAAAATAAACCACATGCACAAAGACGCTGGGGCAGACAAGAACTAGGTGTGTCTGATGACCCAAATAAAGGCAGTGTGATTTCACCGTAGAGAGCAAGGGGAGAGTGAGAAGGTGACCCTGGAGGTCCAGAGCACACGAGGCCTAGACTATATGGTCCCCAAGACCCTTCCAGATTACCACCTTTAGGATTCAATGCTCTCTAATAATCGAGCTGAAGCAAATTCATTTAAAAATAGTTTTCAGTCCATTCAGGGAAAAGGAAAAGAGCTGCATCCTATAATACGAGACCGTCTAGGTGCCCTCTGTTTTTATCCCCACTTTTCTGAGGACCTGCTCCTTAGGGACACCAACGTCTCTGCTCTCATCAAAGTCATCCCCCAAGTACAGATACTCTGTTCACAGGTCCTGGTGGCACCAGGTGCCCCCATTCCCCATAAAGGACACAGAGCCCCTGCAATCAATAGCTGAAAGATCAGGTATCTGAATCCAATCTTCACTGCTGCGTAGGAATTAATTAACACAGGCAGGTGAGCACTGGAAGAGAGAGAGAGAGAGATGGAAAATTCAGGTTTAAAATTAGCTTTCTGAATATAATGAGAAGATTACGTGGAAAGCTTTCTGTATTACAATCCCAAGCTTTTTCTGAAAACAAATCTTTCAGGGGAAAAAAATAGTTAAATGAAAATGACTGGCAAGATGCCAAAGTCTAAGGCACAAAAGCATTTAACACATTTTGAAAAGGTATATGAACAGAGAAGGAGACAGATGATCGGAGAGGTTTTTTTGTTATTATCAGATTTAGTACGTACGTTTGTTTGTTTGTTTGTTTGTTTTGCCATCAAATCTGTTTACCATAGGCAGGACTTTTTTCTTTGGGCAGTCCCATACAGATAGAAAGAGATTCTAGTGATTTCATTTCCTCCATATTTCTGGCTCTTTCATGGATCACACAGAAGATGATTAAATGACTTTTCTGTATTGTTTGTTAAATTTGACTCTTCCCACGAATTGGGGGTGGTTCCCATGGGAACCTCTGGACGTGGAGTAAGAGCAAAACAGATCACAGAAAATCATTCAAGTCTCTACTGAAAGCACACTTGGAAAAATACTTTACTCGCTATCTTTGTAGAAACAATTCTCTAGTACATATAAATCCAAGATCTAAGGAAGGAAAGGTCTGTTTGGTTGTTGTTGCTGTTTAATCCCCATCCCAAGTAAAGATCATAGAACTTTTTCCACTTAAAAAGTTATTTTACACACAGACTCAGACAAGGACATTATACCAGAAACAGTCTCTAATGTCACTTGAGCAAAATATGGCAGTGTAGCTGGGATGGTTCAGAATAGAACAGAATGGAATTTGAAGGAGAGAAAAATGATCATACCCATTTTTCCATAGACAACTAAAATTATTTCAAAAAATGGCAGGATGTAAATTTTAATAAATTAACCAATATAACATCATGCTTCAAGCAGGTATTATTTACATAAGATAAGATACAGCTAGAGAGAATTTATAAAAAAATAATTCTCATGTACATTTGTGATTTTCATTTGACCACAAAAACTTTTTAAGTACTTTAAGCTAAGGATCCTACCCTGCTATCTTTCTAATACCACTTTGCAAAATGTATGCATGGCTTTCCATATTTCCAGTGCTACCACTCTAGCTGAAGCCAACATAATCTCTCACCTAGGAAACAGAAATAGCCTCCTAACTGTTCTGCTAACTTTCAGTCCAGATGCTTCTCTATCCAGCAGCCAGAACTGGATGCAAATAGATCACTATTTAAACACTGAAACTACCTCCCACCTCGCTCAGAATAAAGCACAACACCTTTACCATGGTTTACTACTCCTTTTGTGATGGGGCCACTGTTTCATCTCATTTCTGTCTCCTTCCCACAAAACTCCTCAAAAAGTTACTTTGCTCCTTTCCTCCAATTACTCTCTGCCCATATTCATATTAAAACGCACTCTAATCAGGTTTTCATCTCCAACACTCCCATAAAACTGTATTTATCAAGGTCAAGAATGACCCCCAGGTTACCAAATCCAACAACAATTCTCAGTAGCTTCCTTTAGACACTGTGGATCACTTCTTCCTCCTCAATATTGCTTTTGCCCACTTAGTTTTCAGGGAAATTTATTTTCCTTCCACTTCACTGGTTGCTCCTCTTCTTCCAGACATTGTAATGATGCAGTGATGCAATCCTAGGTCCCCTTCTCTGCCACACTCATTCCCATGGTGAGCTCATTCCACCTGGAGTTTCCAAATACCATCAGTTTTCCAATAATGCCTAAATTTCTATCTCCATCCCAGACTTCTTCTGAAATTGAGTCTCTTATATCCAACTCCCTATTTCACTTCACTACCTAGATTCTCCATTATTGAGTTATTGCCACAAAACTTCTACATAACTGACCACCCCAAAACTCAATGACTTATAAGGGTAGCTGTTAATTCTCATGGATCTATAGGCCAGTGAGGGTCTGATGATCTCAGGTGGGCTCCATGGTCAGCTCTGCTTCAAACTGAGGAACTAGTTGTGCTGAGCTGAAGTAGCTCCTCATCACTTGCATGCACTTGGGGACCAGGCTGAGAGGGCAACAGCCACCCACGGGAAGCTCTTGTCATGATGATGACAGAATTACAGGAGGCTGAGCCAAGCCTGTGAGCACATTTCAATCCCCTGCTTTTGTTTCATGTCTTAATGAACCACTGGCCAAAGCCAGTTCATTCTGCCAACCCTGAACGTGGAAGGGAAATACACTATTATAGTATGCCTGTGGAACAGCGGTGTCTCCCACTTCGCATATCCAAATCTCACCCATCCCATCCTGCTCCAGCTTTAGTCGTTTCCATCTCGGTCTCAATAGATTTGTTCAGGACACTGGGAGTCATCCTAGACTCTTCTTTCTCTCATACTCCACTTCTGAAGCCTTCAAAACTGCAGTCCCCAAACCCCAGGCCCCAGCCAGTACTGGTCCATGGCCTCTTAGGAACTGGGCTGCACATCACTGCCTGAGCTCCATACCCCCTTCTCCCATCCATGGAAAAACTGTCTTCCACGAAATTTAGGAAACGGAGGTGGGGGAAGGAAGAGAGGCATGGAGGCAGGCAAACAAGAGAAGCTTCATCTCTTCATCTGTATTTACAGCTGTTCCCCATCACTCACATCACCACATAAGCTCTGTCCCCTTCCACGTCCATGCAAAAGTTGTCTTATGTGAAACCGGTCCCCCGTGCCAAAAAGGTTGGGTCTTTTTGCTTCAAAATATATTCAGAACCTGACAAAGTTCCCACTTTTAGGATAACTCGTTCATTTGTTAACTCACAAACCCATTAATCCATGAATGCATTAATCTATTCATGAGGGCTGACCCAATCACCTCGTAAAATCTCTACCTCTCAATACTGCCACACCAGGGACTGAATTTTAACACAAGTTTTAGAGGGGACCAACATTCAAAACATAGAGATTATGTTCACTGGTGTATCCCAAGCACCTTGAATAGCAACTGAAACACAGAAGGCTACAGAAATGTATTCCGTCACTTATTCCCCTTCTCAACAGACCAAGCTCGTTTTTTGGCCTCAGCACCCAGGCACATGCTGGTCCTTCTGCCTGGATACATCTTTGCCCAGGTAAGTCTCTTAGCTGCCTCTCTCTCAGCACTCAAATCTCCCACACAGCACTTCTTCAGAGGCCTCCTCTCTCCTTGCCTCTTGGTCTCATTTTCCCACTAATTGTTTTCTTCATCATCCTTCCACATATTATAAAATATCTTATTTATTTGTTTAGTTGTCATTGTCTGTCTTCTCCCACTTGGGTGAAAGCTCCAAGAGAACAAGGACTTTGCCCATCTTGCTGATCACCACATCCTCAACCCACCTAGGACAGTGCCCAGTGGACCAGTAGGAACTCACAAAGTATTTGATAAATAAATAAACACGCTCCCCCAAAGAAGAAGCAAAACAGATCTTGTCTGCTTAATGTGTAAGAAAATGGTAATTGCATTGAAGGGAGGGCAAGCTTTAAGAAATTAAACAGAGCTAACATGAGTCTTGTGGTAAAACAGAATGTTCCCAAGTTCAATCATCCTTAAAAGCTGCAGGAGAATACCCTACTCTTCCAAGATAAACATGCTTGAGAACTACTTTAAGAGCAACGCCAAGAAAAATAAGCTTCTGGTGCTCATTTTAGGTTGACTAATTTCCTCAATAAGAAAACATGCATTAAATGAACAAGCAAGTTATTTGATGTTTCAAATGATTAAGTGCAAACTGAGATAGCTTTGAAGTAGCTGCTACATAATCCCCAGGGGAGGATCTGTAGACAAATAACCAGACCACCCCTTGAAAATAGATTTCTCCAACAAGGGGAAAAAAATAGAAAAACATATGTCCTACACTTAGGTAGAGCTACTTATAGTTTCAAATACCAAAAAAAAGGTAAATAAAAAAGGAGACACAAATTTTCCATGAATGTTAAGAAGAATATTTATGTTAAGACTTAAATAGGTTTAGAATATATTACAAATAATAAACTAACATTTAGATGACTTTTTTTGCTTATTAAAACACCATTATAAATGATTGATATGCATTTAACAACAACCTATGAGGTAAATAATCTATGCCTATGTTGGAAATGAGGAAACAGAGACAGAGACAGTTTAAGCAACTTGTCTGAAGTCACTCAACTTAAACCCAGAGTTTTGCTCCGGAGTATATGCTCTTCACCTCTGTGGTAAAGGCTTCTTAAAGGATAGTATCAGTTTATTGAGTGCTTATAATGTATCAAGTAGGGTGCTAAGCATTTTGTAGATTATTAGCTTTTAAATTTATATGAATAAACCGTAATCATTAACACTAATCCTGCATATGTCCAGCTACTTTACAACCTAGCGGGGAAAAGGGCTATTCCCTCCCCATTCTCTGTTGAATTTGCATTGAAACTCAAAGGTTCGCCTGACAATCTTGTGGAAATAATTTCTGGTTATTTAACTAGCATGGGTCAGGCCCCTGGTTATGTTATCAGTATGAGAAAATGAAAACACACAAGTCTACTGTGTAACCTGCAAGACATTTGGTTCTTGCCTTTTTACTGAACAGTAAATTAATTTTATATTACAGGGGAAACTCATCACATCAAATTATAGAAATGTAAACATTACTACTGGTAAAAAACGCAAGTCTAATAGCATATATAAGTATAGATTAAAAAAAAAAAATACATGTGACCTGGAGTAGTGTCTACATAACATCCTGTTTTAAAAACATTAAATACAGTTGCAGAATGTCAAGCAGTTTCCTGTAGCCTTGGAGAATGCTATTTTCTAACTATGAAGTTCTCCATCTTGAGCATATAAACCTGAGGTGTTTTTAGGGTACAGAAGTAACTGTGAGCCAGTGGGGCCTCTGAAGTATACATTAACCTCAAATTTATGGTATGTGGCATACTTCTCAATGTATCCCTCTACATACTAAAGGCTGCCACTGAACTTGCCCTCATATGAATTCTGCACTGTGCATGAAAACAGCCAAATGGAAGTGTGTACCCCTTAGAACAAAGTAAAACCACTGTCTACCCTAGTGGGATTTCTACAATGTCATTACTCTTTGCACTACTCCACTACTTGACCAAACTTGAAGGCCACCATAAGGCAGATGAAACATTTCTGAAATAATATAGTAACCTAATTGCTAACCCCAAAGCTTCATAAATTGTAAAATTTGCCTTGTTCAGTCTGTATCACAAAAACAAATCTCTTAGGTTAGAGCAGAATCAATAAAATATATGATACTCAATACAATTAAAGAAAATCTATAATACTTTAGTATTTGAGACTGCATTAAGAGAATTAATATATTCACTCTATAGACACCATACACACACACACACACACACACATAAAATCACAGTAGTAAGGAGATAAAATGTTTAATTGACATCCAAAGGTAATTCAGCTAAATGTTAAAAAGCATTAAATATACATTTCACAGAAAATTACATTTGTCCTTGACTTTTGCTTGTCTCTGATCCATGTTATTAACACATCATAATACAATATAAATGCCACATATTGGAACTGTCCCAAGGTATCTAGTTATATGAAAGGAGAGACACATTAACATTCACCGACTCATTTAATTTTGTCATCATCTGATAATTATTAAGTCCATTTATCAAGCCTCATAAGATTTATACAAACTAGATAATTTTACCTTAGTGCCACAACCCAAGAAACACTGTATGTTTAAAGCCAAAAGTTAGAAAAGTACAGTTACTCCTACTACTATTTTCCTGAATAATCTTGTAAGATTTACACAAATTGGATACATTTATCCAAACACCTCAGCCCAAGAAACAGCATATGTTTAAGAACAACGTTGCAGAATTGCAACTAGTCCTATTAATATTTTTCTCAATTATCTTCAGAGATAAAGTCCCACCACCAATCAGCTACATGGGAGCCATGAAACATTTGCACCTTGGGACAGACTATACATGCCTTAAGATAGGAACACAGCTGGGCAACATAGCAAGACCTCATCTCTAAAAATATAAATAATTAAAGTTAGCCAGACGTGGTGGTGCATGCCTGTAGTCTCAGCTACTGTGGAGGCTGAGGTGGGAGGGCCGCTTGAGCCCAAGATTTCAAGGTTGCAGTGAAATATGATCACACCACTGCACTCCAGTCTGGACAAAAGAGCAAGACCCCATCTCTTTAGAAAAAAAAAAGATAGGCAGACTTAGGGTCCTAGGAATGAGCTTCAGAAAAATCAGTATCAATGGAAGTAGTGTGGGAGTGAAAGGGGAATCAATTAGAAGAGTCACAATGAAACAGGGAGATCTGATATAGAATTTGAAAACAGGAGAAGAGTTTTTAATGGGTTGAGATAGACGAGGAGACAAGTCTTCTAGGCAGAGGATACTACATAGGGAAAGACACAGAGACTAGAAATTGTGAGATCTGTTTAGGGAAAGGCAGGCCAGCTTGCTTGATCAGAGCACTAAGTATAAAGTACAGAGAGCAGACTAAAAGGAAATAAATCCCCAGTACTGCAAAGGCTTGAATTCAGGCCGAGGAGCCTGTGACTAATTTGAAAAATAATAGTGAGCCAACGAAGCCTGTTAAGGTGAGAATAACAAGACTGAAGCATTGACCAATAAAAACCTCACTGGCACCTCTACAGAAAATGGGCTAGGAAGTTTAAAAAGTGGAGGACAGAAAAATAAAATGTGTTAGAAGATGCTACAATAGGTGGTCATAAAAAATAATTAACAAATAAAAGGAATCATTTCCATTATGATACATAAAAATTAACAAGCCCTTAGATTCTGTTCTGGTTTCTGGAGTACTTAATGTAGGTCTATTAAAATTACCGCATGATCTTTTTTTTTTTTTTTTTTTTTTTGCTGTTGTTTATTTGTTTTTATTGGCTTTTATTTTTTAGCTCAAGATACTAAAAACACACATAGAATCACAAATAATATAAAAACCCAAACTGCAGTGCTAGTATGCTTAAACAACTAGACATTTTTCGACAATACTATGGAATGAAGTGTGAACTCTAAAGATAAAAGAAACTAATGTTTACTGAGTTATTTACTAGGTACCAGCCTTCTGGAAAGCACTGATTATCACCATTTTACAGGTAAGGTGACACATAACTAACACATTCCAGGGTGTGGACCAAACCCAGGTTTATCTGATTAAAAAGCCATCTCATCTTTTTTCCACCACACTACGCTTGAACAAATGACAAAGTGCAGGCTAAAACCATTAGGGAGTTATGAAATCAACACTGTGCATCATGACCAGTATATAGTTTATTAATGGGATGAAATATAAAATATTGGTGAGCACAGACTATAAAGGTAACTAATATTTTATGAAACATTAGTATATATGCATGTGTATCTGTGTATTTACTAGGACAGGATATAAAATATGTTTATTATTTTATGTAACAGCAAAATAAATTAGAAAGCTTTTGCCCTACCAGATCCTCAAACAAGTAAATACGATATTACTCAGCTTACTTTTAGGAATAAATAAATTTTAATCTAAAATTCTAATAGCAGTTACTCTAGGCTTTGCATATGATGATTGAATTAATAGAATAGTCAATTAAATTTTCCCCAAAACTACAGTAAACAAAATAAATAATTAATATTAATATATACTAAAGTATTGGATTCTCAGATTCTTGCAAATATAGATAAAAATTAGTACTTTTTAAATGAAATAAACATCATAAATTACATAATGTAGCAATTTCACTTGTTTTCTAGGTGACTTCTAAATTTATATTACTATTTTCCTAAAAGGGTTAACTATCAATTCCCAAATAAATGTATTAAAGATAAAAAAAAAAAAACGCTAATGCCAAGACTTCATTAAGGAAAAAAAAAGGATTGTTCTAGTAAAATTAAAGCATCCTGGGTTTGTTTTCCATCCTACTATAGTAAGCTATGTGACCTTAGTCAAATTACTTAAGCTTTCTAATCCCCAAATATTCTCATATTGAAAGTGGGAATGATAACGATATCATATTTTGTAAGGTAGATAATGATAAACTATGCATAAAAGGCTCAGCAAGAATGCCAAGTTTTTAGAAAATGTTCAACAAATATGATTGAAATTGTATTTCATGTTTAATCGTTGGCATGATTAATGTATTCCAAAAGCCAATTGTTGCTTTTAGTAAATTTAATAATTAAACTGAATGTGAGGCATAATGAATCACCAAAGCTAAAGTTTTGAGGATACTTTATCATTATTCCTGATTTCCCCCAGTTCATCTGTCCTTTCGTATTCCTCTTCTTTCTATTAACTTGAAAAACTTAAAAAGTCAACCTCACCTTGCCACATTATTATGTTTTATATGATTATTTCTAAGTCTCCAAATGGCAAAGCCTGGGTTTCAGTTCTGAAGGATTAATAGCATCACAGGGAGTGGAGAGAAATGGAATGTGACAAGGCCAGTATTGCCAGGCCAGCAACATGACCTGTCCCTTAAAATTCCCTAACTGGGTCCAGATCACTGTGGTGTGATAAATGTGTGGACTGCTTTATAAAGAATCACTTAATAATGATTTATTTCTGGTGGAAAACAAAATGCCACCAGAACTAATTTGACAAAGTGACAAGAGAACACAGATTTTGGTTGTGAGTCACAAACTCTCTTCATCTTTCTGCTACTCTATTTCCAAATGAGCAAAGGAATTGTGAGGTTGAAAATCACTCTCTTTGGGGAGAAAATTATGAATAATAAGTCCAGAGCACCAGAGACAACCTCCATCTGCACATCTACTCTCAAGAAACCCACCCCCCCCCAAATTGTTTTAATCAATCATGGTTTCCTAGGGGAGGGGAGAGGATGTACACCATGGTACAAAGCCTTATGGTGGTATCTGATCTTCCCTGCTCACAGATTCCTATTTACATAAGTACGATAAATTTGGTGTGAACAGGGTGGCTCCAGTGTTGCAAAATCTCTCCAGAGAAATCCTGGGCAGAGTTTTCTTTCTTAACAAAGGGGATACCACACCAGATAAGAGCTGATCTGCCTTTGATATATATAATTCCAATTTTTTATTTAATTCAATAAACTTAGTTGAGGATTTGCTATGTGCTGAGTACTGCTTTATCTTTGGGCTCCCAATTCCAGGTTTAAGAATAATCATTAACATTAGGATCTGGGACCAGGAGGATGAGTACGACACAGGCCAGCTCCTCAACAGTCCACGTGGCTGTGTAGACAGAGTTGAACTAACTACTATCAATAGGCAAGTGACACACACCCCCCCTCGCAACCACCCTTTGTCCCACAGCCTTGAACTCCTGGATCTGTGTGCCCATCCAGGGCTGATGAACTGTCTACAATAAGAACAATTCTTAAGCGCCTGTCTTTCCCTTCTAGAACCTCGCTGAAAACCCATAAGGTAGACGACAGCAAGCTCTAAAATGCCATCAGTTTGTATGACTTGCCGTGGCAACTGTCTACATAAAACTTTCCTAGTTTAAGCACCTGTTTTAGTGACCTAGAAGTGGGAGAACAATGTTACGGCTGGAGGCCAGAACCTCCAGCATCCAGAAGAATCCCAGTGCCTTGTATGTGGGCTATGGTCAAAGAAACAGATCACCGGCTGACATGAACTTCATGGCAATTGCCCCAGTCCCAGCTGGTGCAGATGCCTAAATCAAGAAAGACTAAGAGGCAGTTATCACTTACTTCCTAGACCCTCTAACTTTCTTTCATCCTACCTGCTGAAGAAAGGGGCAGAGCTTTACTCAAGTCTAATTCTACTCTATCTTCTTAGTTTCAAATATTGCTGTATATCAAAAAGGGGGGCTCAGAACCCCTGTTTTTCTTCATATCATCTGCTGCTACTATTCAAAACGTATACCTGAATAGGCCTAAAAGGTGACCAAAATATTCGGGTACAAATCAATTTCACCAACCCGTGTTAGCCATTAAAAGTAGTCACAGATTCCTTTAATTAGCACCTTGCCTTTAACAGCTCATCACAATGGACCCACTCAGGCCTGGAGCACACAGCCCATCAGTTTGATTACTGATTCTGCACTTATAGCAACAGAACCTTGGGCAATCACTTAACTCTAAACTCACATTTCCTCATCTACCAACCAGAGATGGTAATAGCTCACGTTTGTTGATTAGAGGAGTCCATGTAAATAAAGGACAGGGTGTGATGCCTAGCACACAGCATGCATATAACAAACACTAGTTATTAATAAATGAGCAGAATAATATAATAAAAGGAGCAAGAATTTAGACATTGATGATCTGGACTCAAAATTGCATTTTGCTGGTGATTCTCTGAGCCTCAGATTCTTCATCTCAACAGTGGGAATATTATCATTTCCTTCTAAAAGTCATTGTGAAGACCAAATAAGAAAATGTTCATCACTGAACTTAACACAGTTTTGGCATACAGTTTGTGCAAAATCAGAATTGGAAAACCTTGGTTTAATGTCATTAGCCACCAAAACATTTGTGAAGGTGACTGCAAACCAAATCTACAAGTAGAATAAGACAAATAAAACTATTTTGTTAATTAATTTGTCCATGGTTAATTCCAAGTTACCAAGAAAATGGGAAACATTTTTAAAAATCCAGTTTATAAAACGAATATGAACCACAAACCATGAGTTGGTCAGAAAGGCTGTATTGCAGTACAGTGAACCACCCAGAGGGAGTGAGCATGGTGATTTTGAAAAAAAATCACTTACGTGTGTTGAAGGCACAAAGCATGACATACATTTGAATTGAGTTAAGAGAAAAAAAGAAGTTAAGGCCATAGATTACTCGTTTTGTTCCTTCAAAGGAGAACAGAAGTAAAGTGTGGTATCACTGCCTGACAACTGAAAAAAAAAAAAAAAATAGAGGGAGCCCATTCACAAAACCTGAAAGTCATACGAAAATTCCTTCCTTAATTCTCTCTCAAGATCTTCTGCTATATTCCTGAAAGCAAATCCTTAGTTTTTATGAAATGCTTCTCCTCCTCCCCTTCCCTCTTCCCTTTCTTTCCCCCCCATCTCTTCTCTTCCCCATTTTTGTTGTTCTATCATTTGCAAAGGCAGTTGTACTAGTAAGTGAACTAACTGATAAGGGAGGGGATGGTTAAGAAGATTGGAGTGAAAAGAAAAGAATAGCAAAACAGCAGGAAAAAAAGACAAGGGCCATAGCTCTAAAAAACAGAAAGGCTAGCATATTTTGGAGAGACTACAAAATAATGTTATGAAAAGATATTACTTGCAGTAATCAACATGTAGAGACAGATGCTTCCACAAGCACTGGGAAAAGACGTACACACCCACACTGCTTATATCCTTTGCTTCCTTCTTTGGCTGTGTGACCAGTCAAATAGCTCTGTGGTAAACGGAAGCAGTGTTCATCAGGTATATTATGTGTGGAAAGTTAATGTGCCTACGACAGAAACCATTAAAGTGTCATCAAATGAACGTGAGATGCATCAGGATGAAGAAATATATAATGATGGCAGCAAAGTCTAATGGCCAGCAGCTTTGCATTTGTAGAACCACCCTCAGTTCCTGATTAAGCCATTAATTGTTGGTGATTTAGAGCATTTCAATCTTCACCGTTGAAGATGGATTCATAAAATGGATGCATCTGCCAAAGGCTTTAAGCTTTTTGGAGGCAAGCACAAGAACCCCACTTAAAAAGTACTTCATAGTGAGAATACATCTGCCTGAACACCAGTATGGCATAATTCTGCCTGTAGTAAACCTGAGAACAGGGAAAGTGTGATTATGTAGTTATCAGTTTGAGATTCTGGGAGCTATATAATTTTGGAATGTGAGTGAAGGATTAATTTCAAAAGCCTCAGTGAACTTTCTACAGTTTCTTCAGCTTCACACTTCTATTCATTTCCTATTGCTGCCATGACAAATTACAACAAATGTAATGATTTAAAACAATATAAATTTATTATCTTATAGTTCTGGATGTCTGAAGCCTAAAATGGGTCTCACTGGGCTAAAATTAGGTGTTGGCAGGGCTGCCTTCCTTGTTCCTTTTGAAGGGTCTAGAAGAGAATCCATCTATTTTCTTGCCTTTTCTGGCTTCTAGAGGCTGCCCTCATTCCTTGGCTTATGGCCCTCTTCCATCTTCAAAGCCGGTAATCGCATCCTCACAACTCCTGCCTTCCTCTGTCACTTATAGGAATGCTGATACGTATATTGGGGCCACTGGAATAACTCAGGATATTTTCTCACACCAGCAGAGTCCCCTTTGCCATGTCAGCTAACACAGTCGCAGGTCCCAGGGGTTAGGACTTGTAGGGCTTCTTTGGGGGCATCATTCTGCCTACCACAAAACCCCACATAACAACTTTGTAGAACTGTAATGAAGGAAGAGCATTTGAAGGGCCAAGGTGCTCTGCATTTTAGAAATTTTCCCCCTACTCTGCCAATACCTAATACTCCAGCTGAAGGTCAGGAATATCTCATTGGAAGGATTCATATAACTCTTAGACTGTATGCTGTACACTGAGGGTTGTTAGGCTGGCAGATTATGAAACCTGGTACATTTATAGAGAAGGAGCTGCATTTCTTAACAAAATCAGCAGATTTTGTTAATTGCCACAATGAAACAATCAGTTCGCACATATGTAACTGACCTGGACATACAGAAGCAGAGATCACATGAACAAGCAGCTCAGGAAAAAAAGGAAATTTTTTTGTGTGTGCAAAATATAAATTATAAGGCATACACCAGCTTTGTGCTAATATACACAGAATCAGACAAAGGAAACCATGCTTTCATATACACCTAGCTCTTAACTGGCCTATGCTATGGTCTAAATGTTTGTGTCTGCCCAAAATTCATATGTTGAAATCTTAATCCCCAAGATGATGGTATTAGGATTTGGGACTTTTGGGGAGGTGATTAGGTCATGAGGGAAGAATCCTCATAAGTGGGGTTAGTGTCTTTATAAAAGAGGCTCCAGAGAGGTCTCTTACCTATTCCACCATGTGAGGACACAGTGAGAAGGTACCATCTGTGAACCAGGAAATGGGCCCTCACCAGACACTGAAACTGTAGGCACCTTGATCTTGGACATCTCAGCCTCTAGAATTGTAAAAAATAAATTTCTGTTGTTTAGAAACAACCTACCTAGTTCATGGTAATTTGTTATAGCAGCTCAAATGGATTAAGACATCCTAATCTGGCCAAGAGAGGTACTCATCTTCCGTTCATCTATAAGAAGAAATATGTGTTCTCTCATGAGTCAGTAAATAAAAGTTTTAAAAGCTGCAGTTTTCTTAAGTGAATTTTGTGGACCAGAAGGAAAGAAGCACACATCTGTGATAAGTGCCTGCCTGACTGAGACAAGGAAACACAGAACAGAAGCAGAGTGGCACAGGAGGAGCATGCCCTGTGCACGTCAGCATTACTTTCTCTCAAGCACTTGGTTCTGGAACCACCCAGCTGCTGTGACACTCCCCAGCCAAACAGTCTTCCAAGAATATCCGTCAACTCAAGTTGCCATCATCATCATTAGAATTGCAATGACAGTCTATGTCTGCAGTTCCCAAGTTGTGTTAAACTTTCAAGGTAGCTCGAGGTAGTTCACAGTTTCAATATTAGATTGTGCCACGTTCCTTTTGATTATGTCTTATCTTTGCAAAGCTGGGTTCACAGTCATTGATGTGATAAAATGTGCCGCAGGAAAATCAATGTGGACAGGAAATCAGGTGGCAGTGTCCAGTGTAATTCCAGTGTTCAAAAGTCATTCAGTCCCCAACGGGAGGAGATATCCCATTAGTAAGCAATTGTGGTTATTTAAGAAATGGAATACAATTATTTTTCTTTCACTTTGTGTGTATTTTTTTAAAATGGTATATATTTTTAAAATTATGTTAGTACATAAATTCCTATTCATTTGTTTCAGCCTAATTACTTAATGTAGAAACTTTTGGGTATTTCTTTTGGCCTAGGGGTGCCATGAAAACATCACTGAGATACTACAGGCACTGTGAACCAAGAAAGATTGGGAACCCCGGATCTAAGCTCTTCCATTAAGGAAAGTTTACAAACACTGGCTCTCCTGATTTGCCAACCAAACCCAGTACCCAGTACCTCCCTCATCTGCTAGAGGAAAAAAGACGCACTACCCAAGAGCCCTAGAAAGATCTCTTTCTCCTACTTTCCAGAAAAATGACTCCCCATAAGACCATACACATAACAATTGTCTTTGCTTTGGCTGCTGTATTAGTTACAGTTCTCCAGCGAAACAGAATCCACAGGAGATTAGATAGGTAGATGATAGATAGATAGGAGATTTATTAAGAGGAATTGACTCACATAATCGTGGAGGCTGAGAAGTCCCAAAATCTGCCATCTGCAAACTGAAGACCCAGGAAAGAGCTAATGGCGTTATTCTCGTCCAAATCCGAAGGCTTGAGAACTTGGTGTATATACCCGCTCCGAGACAGAGGTAGATCAATGTCCCAGCTCAACCAGACAAAGAAGAAAATTAAAGGGGCAAGTTCTTCCTCCTGTATTTTGGTTCTATGTATGTCCTCAGTGAATTGGATAATGCCCACTCACACTGGGGAGAGCAATCTACTTTATTGAGTCTATTGAATCAAACGTTAATCTCATCCTAAAACACCCTCACAGACACACCCAGAAATAATGTGTAATCCAGGCACTCTCTGGTGCAGTCAAGTTGACATACAAAATTGACCATTACAGCTATCAAGCATCTGAAGCCTCTTTCTCTTTTGAGATATCCCCACCATAAGGAGACATAATGGGAGGTAATCAGATTCCCATTACAAAAGTCAAAGAAGGAGGCTACTTACTTTCCCAGCCTCTTTGCAGCTTGAGTACCAATGCCTGATGCATGCTCAACCAATGAGATGCACTGTGCCCAGGACTCTGAATTGGGATCCAGAGATGCAGAGAATAAGGAGCAGTGTTTACTGGTGGCAGCAGAGGCAGTGGCAGCATTCAGTCTCAAGGGGCAGTAGAAGTCAGGTAGCCTGTTCACAACACTGCTCCCTGGGCATGGCTGTAGCTGGGGGATGCCTGCCCGGCCTCCTTTCTCCTTGCCATCCTCTAAGATTCACTCTCCACCCTCCCTGCTGGACTCAAAATCTTCCAAAATTCATTTATTTCTGTTTAAATCATCTGCAGTACTTTTCTATCACTTGTGAGAAAGCCATGATGAGCACAGCTTCCCAAATGCAATCTTCTTTCTACACAAGGTTCATAAACCTCTCAACGTGATAAAGTTACATAAAATAACCACAAATATAACCTAAGCAAGTGAGTCACCTGCAGGCAACAAAACTCATTTTCAATAAAGCATCTTTCCAAAAATCCCCCTCTCAAATTACCATTTACAAGGAATGAAAATGTGGAAAAATACAGACAAGACATCCCGACTTGGAACATTTCGTACTTCCAGAGGTAAGAAACTGAAAAGGTTCCTGCCTCCCCTTCACATATTCCGTTCGTCTGCAGTGGCCAGGCAGTGCACATTGCTGATATCTATGGTTAGTTCATTTAGAATGAGACCTAAATCACTTGCTTTTTATGGGTAAGGCTGACATAACCTTAAGTAGAGCAATATGAAATGTGCCACTATAACATATGAAATTGACATTTCATGTGCATTATAGATACAGCTAGATGACCTCAGACCAAAAGAGCCATTTTAAGTGAGGGCCAGAGTTTTATTTTTGACAGATGGGTGCCACAGCTAGAGAATTTATTTAGGTTATATCTGAACTCAAGTATGATCTACACGATTATTTTGATTCAATGGCTTAAGACATCGTGAAAATATTTTGCCCTCACAGATTCTAATTTGTTATGTCACAAATATACTATTTGAGAACTTTTTTTTTTTTGCATTTCAGCAATCATGCAACTAGTCCTTTAAACTAATAATCCTTATATTTCTATCTTTACTCGTTTCACATTGTTGGATAACAACAGACTTTACAATTAACTCATTCTCACAGTACAACAATAAAAAAGTAAACACTCAATTCTGTTGAGCTGTGTCTGTAATGACAAACACCATGAAGTGTGTTGTCCCTGCTAACACTGCTGGAATACTTATTTATTTATTTCTTTTTCTTTATACTTTTCTTCTTCCTTTTTTTTAAACCAACAATACAATGTAACCATTTAATTTTCTAAGAATTATACTCTCAAAAACTATTCTCACATCACCTCTCAAATACAAGAACTCTCAGCTCTTCTCTCTTTTGAATTGATAACATTTTGAGTAAGTGCCTCCCTACAGTATTGGCAAAGTTATGGTCAAGAACTTGGTATTACATCCTCATACCTCCAAATGCAAAAGTAAAGGACAAAAGAGTCTCAGAATTAGGATCCGCAGATCTGACTAAATTGACCTGGGGTCACAGGCCCATACCTGAATGAGACTTATGGCCAAGTGCCTCTGAGAGGCAATTGCTATGCTGCAAACCCAACCCCAGAACCTGGGATGAAGCCAACATCTCTCAGAACAAACACAGCAAACCTAGGGAAAGCACATCCCCTAGAGAACATCAGGAAGTATTTACCAGAAGGTGATGGAATATGAATTTACAGGGGTTATTGCTTTTTAGCAGCACTGGCCTCATCTCTCCAGTCTCTCCAATTAAACATAGGCCAGGAACCATTTTCCATACTATGGTAACTCCATACATTCTGGACAACAAATCTGGACCCAGATCAGGCAAGAAGAGCTACACTTGTGATGAAAATGAAACAGTGTATTTTAAAGCACATAGTTTTCACACTACCCCTTTACCTGCACTGATCAGCCCCACCTCTCCCGACCAAAAAAAAGTTCTGCCCCCACATTGTAGCTTCCTTATCAGCCCTGGAAAGGCAGCAAATGTGTGATTACCCCTACTGTTTCTCTGATGTTTCTTCCTACTGAAAACTCGTCTGGAGTACTGTATTGCTAATTTACCATTAAATTCTCTCTGGCTTATTTATGCTACCATTGTTTTGCACTTGCAGTTTTCAAGGCTCAAGAATTATCATTACATCTTTATAGAGTAGGGAGATTTACTATCTTAAAGCTGATATTACATTTGCCCAATCTTTTCAGGGTATAAGATAGATAACGCTTGTGTTTTATATAATACTGTTAGAAAAAAAAAATATTCCAATGCACATGCCTCTTTCCAAGTTTTTAACGTTCATTATAACCCCAACTCCTCCTGCTCCAGGCTTCTAGCCTATGTTCACGTCCCCTCCTCCTCTGTATCTCATCTGGCTTCCACAACATCCACATGGGCCATCGCCAAGGCTCTCCTGCCTGGTCCTGTCACATCCTTTTCAATGCTGGCCCCCAGAATATTTTTATTTTAAGGATTTCATTGCACTTCACTACATCGGGGTTTCTCAACCTTGGTACCATTGATATTTTGGGCCAGATAATTCTTTGGTGTAGGGGACTCTGATGGATAATTTTATGGGTCCACTTTACTGGGCCACAGGGTGCCTAGACATTGGGTCAAACATTATTCTGGGTGTGTCAGTGAGGGTGTTTTGGATGAGTAAACATATGAATCTCTAGACTGAATAAAGCAGATTGCCTTCCATAATGTGGGTGGTCCTCATCCAATCAACTGAAGGTCTAAATAGAACAAAAAGGCTGAGTAAGAGAAAACTCACCGTGCCTGACTCTATGGGCTGGGACATCATACATTTTCTGTTTCTCTGGAGAATTCTGACTAATACAGGGCTCTCCCACCCACCGTAGGATGTTTACCAGCATCCCTGGCCTCTAACCACTAGATGCCAGTAGCATCACCTTAGTTATGACAACCAGAAATGTCTCCAGCCATTGTCAAATATCCCCTGGAAACAAAAATGCTCCTAGTTGAGACACACTGTACTAGAGCTTAACTGGAGACTCCATCAAGACAACCGGAGAAATAAAACTGTCTTAGAAACCTCACGGATTTTTAGCAGTGATTACACCACCATTCATAATGCCCAGCTCTTCCCGAAATTAAGAATTCCTCCATGGTCTCTTCTCATAGCTTTTCTATGCCTCAGACTGGATCTTATCATCCATCAATCTGCCTGCCCTGTCTTTGTCAAGCAGTGGTTTTCAAACCCAGACTGGGTATGAATTCAAATCACCTGTGAGGCTTGCTCAACACACCAGTGCCCTGGAGATTCTGATTTAATAAACCTCACTGTGGGGCCAAGGGATCTCTATTAATAAAAAGCTTCGTGGGGGATTCGGATACATAACCCCAGTAGGAGCATAGTTCCCCTAAAATTGCAGGAAGGATTGAGAAACAAATAACACGAACACCTCTAGACACAAGCAAGTCATTTACCTCCTGATGGAACTCGGCACATTCCCCAACTCCCAATTCGATAGTCTTTCTAATAATTGAAGACAGACCTTGAAATGGGCTAGTCCTTCAGATGAGGTCAATTTTTTAAAAATTCCATCAGTTTTAAAAGGATTACCTTTCATAACAGAGAAATGGGGCAGGTCATAGAAAAGACACATAGGTTTTATAAGAGACATACTTAATTTTCATAGAGAAATCATAAGAAAACAATAAGGCTTTAAATCTAATTCTGGAAAGCGAGTCTTAATAAATCAAAAGATTGTTAAAGGACCTAGCCAGTGATAAATTTAAAAAGGAAAATAACCTTAAATTAAATAATTCATGAACTCGGGCAACACAAGTAATTTCCTAAAATTTCCTAACAACAATTCAAGCTGCAGGTCATATATTTACTTTGCTATGATAGAATATAAATATCTCATCCTCAAGGGCTTTCATTTGTCCACTTTAAAACTCTCCGGCAAATCAGTAAATATTAAGGATAATGCAACTATGTAAAATTTTCCTCACAATAAAATCTATGTGTAGCCAGGAAAAATACAGAAATCAGAGACATTTCAAAAAGCTTTGGAGAAACATGGAGTTATTCTCTTTTGAGAAGAGACTGACATCGGGATGTGCCAATTGCTCTTTACTACTATTTGCAAAGTATCATTATCTTCTTCTAGTCCCCTCTGCTAGCAACAGTCATAGAATGCACCGAGACTCTAAATTTGATCAGACAATGACACTTGAGAAATCTGAAGAACACGGGATAACAGACTTTACAGAAAATGCCCCTTGATTCCAAACAACTATAACATAAAGAAGACAGTCCAGGTCACCTGCTTTGCCTCTAAAGAGAAAATAAGCTAAAGAAAGCTAGAATCAATTACAGACAGGAGGGAGTGAACCCATTACGTGCTGAAGTCCCAACCAACCCCAAGTTGCTTCCTTCTCTCTCTTCCCAGCTCCTCGCATCCAACCCACCACCGAATGCTCTGGTGTTCTAGTATCAAATACTTCGTTCCTTCCCCTCTGCATCCCCCTGCTTCTTTCTTTGTTTCATTATCTCCTTGCTCTGTAACACCACCAAAGAACCAATTTCACTTGACATTGGCTCTGCCAGCCTGTCCCCATCGGTGGGAACCTGTTCCACCAACTGCTCTTTGATTTTTGCTGTCACTTTTTCAAATTCCATCTCATCTCATTTCCCCTATAGTTTCCCAACAGATGGAGTCTATAAAAACATAGAAATGGGCCCTGTCATCTGGAATGAGGATCTATCAGAAGTTCCAAATAAGAGACTTTATGACAATAAACTGCTAGGATTATAGAAAATCCCAGTCATTGTGAAAAAAAAATAAATATGTGTGAGAAAAAAAACAGAATTTTTTAAACTCTTGCACTAAGGAGAGAGGATGACCATCTTGGATGCTGGCCAATCACAACCCTCACCTGCTATACTTGTCCAGAGAGCGCAGAATGATCACCATCCTCATCACAATGGCAAATTATAATGAAACCTCTGAGGATATCAGAGAGAAAGGCTTTGGTTTCTAGATTGTCAAAACAATTATAATAAAACAGCTGCTCACCTTCATTTGAGGAATATAACACATTATCTCCCCTCTTCTTCATAACAACCCCATTTTTGGATATCTCTGCTGCATAACAAACTACTGGGAAACTTAGTGCCTTATTACCATGGATTATTACCTCTCCTGTTTCTGTGAGTGGTCTGGGTTCACAGGGCAGTTGTCCCTTGGCATCTCACATGCCATTTTAGTCAGATGGCACTTCAGACTGAAATGAGCCGATGGCTCAGGTGGGTGGGGATTTCCAAGGTAATTGACATGCCTGGCACATCTGTTAGGGAAGCTGGAACAGCAGTTGGCCGGTCAGGAATTGGTCTTTCTCCACGTGGCGAGCTTGGGCTCCCTCATGACATAATGGTCAGACTTCTTACATGGCAGTGGCTTCCCCCAGAGTGAACAAGCCAAGAAAACAAGGTGGACACTGCGAGGCCACTTATGACTTAGCCACAAAGTTGTGCAGCGTCCCCTCCACTGTGTCTGCTGGTTACACAGGGACAGCACAGATTCAGTGCAGTAGATGAGCACATAGGGCATGGACTTCCAGAGGCTCTGTGGACCATTTTAGCTGAAACAGTGCCCAGTGGGTAAATTGGGAGACATATAGTGGCTTTCAGATTACAAATAAGAAACAGGCTCATTGATTCTAGGTCTCAGAGCCAAGACCTAGAAATTGTTTGAACGGGGACAGGAATCCAAGCATCCAAACTCCACTGTTCTGCTGGTACCAGGCAGTGGTACACTTAAAATGGATTATACTTAAAAAGGTAAATGAAGTTTTCATCCAAATGTTAATTTCATCTACAATTAATTAACCATTCATAGAGAGTGGACATTTCAGGGGAGTCTGCTGTCCCACGTTAATCACACCTTCTTTCACTAAAAGCAATTAATTTCCCTTTAAGAGCACAGCTCCATCCACACTGGATTCATGATACTCTGCTGTACACTAGCTGAGGGCAATACGGGCTCAAGTATTCTCTCTCTCTCTCTCTCTCTCATCTGAATCTTAAAAAGGGTGGGAAAAAAGGCCAGGTATGGTGGCTTACTCCTATTAATATAATCCTAGCACTTGGGGAGAATGAGGCGGAAGGGTCACTTGAGCTCAAGAGTCTGAGACCAGCCTGAGCAAGAGCGAGACCCCATCTCTACTAAAAATAGAAAAATTAGCTGGGCATGGTGGCACGCGCCTATAGTCCCAGCTACTCTGGAGCCTGAGGCAGGAGGATCGCTTAAGCCCAGGAGTTTGAGGTTTCAGTGAGCTATGATGACACTACTGCATTCTGGGTGGAGCAAGAATCTGTCTCAAAAAAAAAAAAAAAAAAGGTGTGAAAAGGACTGCAATATTTGAAGCATATTTATTCTAGTGGCAATGTCCTGGAGAGACCATTACACAGTTGTCACTACTGAGTCCCATTCCCTCCCCCAGTTAACCCCTGGGCCTGGTACTCTGGCCACCTGATACCATTCCCATTTAATTTCCTTTGTGCTGACGTAAGACAGAGTTTATGTCCTGTAGGTCAGAGACAGTGAATGCAGAAAGGATAGCTAGTCATTGTGTATTCCAGCTTTGGACTCTACTTCAACTTAGTTTAAATATGGCTCTCTCACTTCCTTACTAGGTATACGTATCCCTAGGCAAGTTTCTTAAGTTCTCAGAAACTGTTCCTCATCTGCAAACAAAACTAATAATATCACTTTCTTCAGAGAGTGGCAAAGATTAAATTAGATAATACAAGTAGAGCACCATGTATAGCTTGGAGTAAATGCAATACATATTAGCTATTATGTTTAATATTACATAATATTAATAATTACATTTAATTATGTTTAAAATACTAAAGAATACGTTTCTGCAAATCTATTATTCACAAAGCTCTGAAAAACCAAACTATTGTCAGCTAAAGCTGACCTCATCTGAAAAGAGGCTCTTCATGAACTTTATCTCATTCAAGCACCAAGAAATGTCAATGTGTGGGTGTTGCCCAAGAACCTATGGGAATGTCACACAGCATACAGCATAAATAGCATACTGCCTTTCTAAAAGCTAAAATTCTAAAACACATTTGACCCCAAGGGTTTCAGATAAGAGGCTGTAGATACATAAGATATTATTATTTGAAAAATCTATGATAAAAATCACATACACTGAGAACAGTGGCAATGGAGAACTGCGGGTGATCCTACAAAACCGGAACCATTTCTCAAAACCCAGAAATTATATTAGAGCCAATTTCAATAACAAACAAACATTTTATACTGAACTAATACTGCTTATATACGCAAATTGTGCCAAAGGAACAAATTTACATATAATTTGATAAGCTGCTCTACAAATATCCTACTTCTAGTTAAGGCATGTAATTAGAACTGCATCTTCTGGCTTTTTAATTTAGAGCGTGTTTAAGAATTCTATTTTATTACCTGAATTAAATATCACTGGTTTCACACTTGTAGGTTTCTCAGAGGCTTGCTGTTCACTCATATTGTATCCTCTTACTCATCCTGAATTGGATAAACCAAACGTTTGAATTATAATCCCATCTTGGGACTGCTCATTTTGCTTACGTTGTCAGATACAGCTCTCAATGGTTCAGACCTTCAGAAAAACAGACTGAAATGCTGCAATGTCTTCTCTCTAGGGTTAAGTTTTAACTTCAGAAGAAAGATTCTGAGGCTCTGTTTTTAAAACAAAAATGGAAGGTTGAGAATAAAAGTATGTAAACCTCCATACAATAAAAATAAAAATTATAATTCAAATCAGAATGACATATCAACAGAGCCATATTACTTATGATAATGAATAAACTTATGATGTGCTGTATCACCTTACTACTGTAGTTCTTTAGATTCTTTTTTAAAAATTCTTCTTTAAGATATATTCTAATTCATAATGGAAATAGTTTTGGGGGCAAGCAAGTGATGAAATGTAAAATTTACGTATAATGGCAGTTTTGAAAACCTTCATTTTAGAAAACAGGTGTATCTGTCACAACTGCAAGGTTCATTCATGAAATCACCAATATAAATGCTTGAAAGGATCTATCTGTTCATATACATATATATACATATATATACACACTATGTAATTTTATGTACAATCTGGTTAAATAGTAGGTAAATGAAGAAACTGAGTTATGTAAAAGCCAAGACACTTGCTCAAGGTCATGAAGTTAACTGCCAAGCAGATGATGCAAAAGACCATTTGTTAAAAACCATCTAACGTTATTAACAGAGTAAAGAGCTTCTCTCCAAAGTCTCCAGCATATTTTTGGTTTTCATGAATTTTTCAAAGAGCATCTGTTTTTAAGTAAGTAGAAACATACCCAGGGAAAATAAGACCTGTTACAAAAAATTAGAATCAATGTCCAGAAACATGCCCTCTTTACACGTGTGCTAAAGGAAAGTTAATGCCATCAACACTTGATTATTTCCGAGAATAAAACAGAATGCAAAATAGTATCTGTAAAACAACTGTCTTTATCCATCCCTGTACCATACAAAACTACAGGTTTCTCACAAGTCCACCAAGAAAGCCAGCAGTTCTTTTGTTTCTCATTACAAATAGCTGCATCCAATGCCCATGGAAGGTCCGTCCCTGCCACAGTGTTCTTCTTTGTAGATTTGGACCAGCATTTACAATGTTGTATGGGATCTTAATGGTATCACAAGAAAAGAAGGGTTTCCCAGAATTACAAAATAATACCAAATAAAAAATTCTAAAGCATAGAAAATTTCAAGTTAATAAAGTTTGTGGAATTTAGTTTTGTTTTCCTACATAATTTCTCTGGCCTTTCATGCATTAGTATATGTTATGAATCAACAAAATAGGCATTTACCACATATATGATCATAGAAAATATTAGTCAGTGGTGCCCCCAAGTTCCATAAACTACATTTCAGCTAATTATACTCTATGACACATCCTAATCAATCGATAGCTCTAGGAGTCCTATAAAACCAAAATATAGTCATTTTTAAAGTCCCCAGTGGTAGGAAACTCACTACCTGTTGAGGCAACACATTCATTTTTGGATCATTCCTTTCGGTTGCCTCCCTATAGTTTTCTTTAATATGTCTTGGATCTGACCTCTAGGCAAATGCAAAACAGATCTAAGTCATCTTTCAACTGAAATTGTTTCATATGCATTAAGAAATCTATTCGAACTCCTTGCACTGAATTTTCACCACTATACACTGAACATCCTAAGTCTTCATGGGACGTGGTTTGGGATGCCATCATCGTCTAGGCTGATCTCCTCATGACACATGCTATTTGGGCAAAATCAACCATAGTGTAGATCACTGTCCTCAGATTGTGATCATATGAGTGCAGGATTAATAATGACTAGGTTTTCCCTGGGTCCAAGCCCTGGCTATACCATTCACTATCTTCGAGACCTTGACAAGTTAGCTAACTTTCTAAGCCTCACTCTATTCATCAGTAAAACAGTAATAACAATAATTCTTGCCTGGTGAGGTTTCTGTAAACATTAAATTTAAAATATTGAATCTGCCACATAGTAAGCATTCAATAAATATTATCTAGTATCAATATGTCCATTTTGGAAATATGTGTTTTCTTCCAGCCAATTTAAAAGAGTAGAATTCATGAAGTGCTCAACAGTGACTGATTGGCTCAGGGTTGCAATCAGCGGGTAAATGGAACAGTAAGAAAAGAAACTGGCAGAGGATTAAAAATAAGCCACAAATTATCTGCAAGCAGATAAAGCCCTGACTGCATAATCGTTACCAACTAGACTCTATCTTTGTCTTCCTATGTAGTAACATGTCACTTTCTTTTAAGGGTTTCAGTGAAACATACTCTGCAAAGCCTTCAATTTGAAAGAGAAATGGGGGTGTGGAAATAAACAGCTTTAACAACACAGACTTCATCTTTTCCCTGCTCTGCTTGAAAGACTGGCATTCAGAGGCAGAACAAAATTCAGTGTCAAGTTATCTTCTACTCTTAGTCTGATGCCGCTCAGCTTTGAGCTTGCTTTTGACTATACTAGTGGAGCTTATAATCTTTTAATTCAGTGCATGACTTATAGTTCCCTGTGTAGCACCTTTTAAACACTGGCAGAGTTCTACAACAATGATGAATGTGGCTCCATTTAGCTCAAACCTCTAGCATCTTATAGGTGCAAGAATTCTTGGCACTGAGCAGCTGAATTGAAGTTGGCATATACTTCCAATATGGATTCTGATCCTTCTATAATTGGTGGGGTTGTGGAGAACTCTTGGCAGGAGTGTAAAAAGTGAAGAGACTCAAATTATCTCTCATGTAATTTCTTTGATATTTTAGGAATGTTCTTGATTTTTAACAATCAATTCAAAAAGCAAATAGAGAAAAGAAGACTATTTTCAATCATGGTGCTTGTTCTCAAAAGATTATGGAGCAACACACAAGTTAAATAAGCCTGAATTTTTTACTATATTAGGATCCAGTTACTCCCCTTTCCCTCCCTCCACTTAATTTGATCAAATATTGAGTTCCTTTTTAAATTTAATGGTGGGGGAGGTTACCTACTAGGCTCTGAAGGCTGATTCACAGAAAGGGACTTCTAAGTTCTCTGATGTACTTGTTGTCTCTGAACGCCCTGGCCACACCTTCAGCCACAGCATATTGGGGCTGTGACATGAAACCAATAAAGGGCAAACGATCTACAAGGCATCAGGGGGACTCTAGCAATGGTACTGCCCACAAAGCTGGGGAGATGGTGACTTAACCAATCCAGCCTTCCCTTGAGCAAAGAGCAAGCAATTCATTGAGAAAGAAAAGAAACACAAACCTCAAAGAAAGACAGGATAAGTAGGCAAACCAAACTAACTCTGTAGAGTGAAACCTGGATCCACAAACTGCTAGCTCTCCTAATCAGGTAAAAGTCACAAAAGACCACACATAACTTTCTAGTTGTGAACCACCCTCTGTCTTGAGGTCCAGGTGTACCACAGTAGTGTGTAGCTTTCTCAGAATTGCCATCAGAATATTCCAGGTGGAAGACATTTCTCCTCTTCCTTATTCCTTTACTTTACCTTCTGATAAGCCCCCAGTTACTTAACCTAAATAAGTCTTTATTGCTTGCAACCAAAAAAAAAAAAAAAAAAAAAGCACATTTAAAAGTAGGAAAATTACTACCTGATGAGTTTTCAAGCACATTTAAAGTTACCTCTTCTTTTCCTCCTCTCAACCTTGCCATAAACATCATTTAGTTTTTTATACCAAATTATCTTAAATTACCATTCTATTCAAAACAATTATGTGCTAAGGAGCTAACACCATTATGTATAGGGCTACAGAACTAGAAGATGCTCAATAAATCTTATTAGTTAATGATTAAATAAAGTCCACAGGCGAAAAAATTAGTAAATCAATGGTTTTTAATTATAAGGCATAAATCTACTAGAAAACCAGATCTCTACTTCTTGTTGCTCAGAAAGTACAGGAAAAGGTGTTAGATAATGGAACCCAACTAGCATTCACTCTTATATTTACTGAACACTTTAATACTAGGAACTTTGTGGCACACTGCAATGTTTCATGCACTGGGAGCAAAGACAAGAGAGAAATAGTCAGTTATTTCAAGAAGTTCAGTCTAATGGGAGATTTGGACAAGAAAACACCATAACATACGGTAGAAATGCATTTTTTCCACTTTCCATCTATCACGTAAGAGCCTGTGGTTTCTAACTGGAAAAAGATCAGTGAGCTACTAAGGAAAAACCATGTTCACTAAAGGACATTCCATAAAGATAGTGAATGGTTTAATACTCAAAAATTCAAATGGCTATATTCTATTCAGGGCTCCAGAGTTAATGGATGTTTGCAATTAAGATAAACTGTGGAGAAGGCTTTTGGTACAAAAGAGTCACAATCAATGCCGATCACACTCATCAGGAGGGAAATCATAAATATGATGATGTTTTAAAAATTAAAATACACACACAAACCAAAAACAAAAACTGAGGGACTTAGAAAACCTCATAGAAATCTATGCCTGAAAGAATCGAAATCAGGATTTTGAAGATTTAGATCTAGAAGTGGTGTCTGCACTCCACATGTTCTTTGCAGCATTATTCACAATAGCCAAGATAAGGAAACAACCTAAATACCCATCGTTGGATGAAAGAAAATGTGGCATACACACACACACACACACACACACACACACACAGGAATATTACTCAGCCTTATAAAAGAAGGAAATCCTGCTATATGTGACATCATAGGCGAACCTGGAGGACATTATGCTAAGTGAAAGATACATGAACTAGTCAAACTCATAGAAACAGAGAGTAGAATGGTGGTTTCCAGGATCTAGGGAAGGGGAAAATGGAGAGTTGTTGTTTAACAGGTATAAAGAGTGTAAGTTTCAGTTATGCAAGATGAGTAAATTCTAAAGATCTCTGCAAAACAGAGTGTCTATATTTAACAATACTGTATTGCATACTTAAAAATTTGTAAGTTAGTAAACTCAAGTGATTTTACCACCCAGATATGGAGATGGAGGCAGGAGGAAACTTTCAGAGGTGATAGATGCATTTAATACCTTGATTGTGGTGACGGTCCCATGGATGTATGCATACGTTCAAACTCATCAAATTCAACACGTTAAATGTGTGCAGTTTTTTAAGTCAATTACACCTCAATAAAGCCATTTTAGAAAATGAAATCTATGCAGACAAAGGGTATTAGAAAAACATGACCTCAAAGAGAAGAGGATCTTCTACCAACAAAGTCACCATTACCTAAAACTGTCTCATTTTAACAACATACCAAGTTGACCTTAGTGGCCTGGCTAACAGGAGTGAGAAAACAAATGAGAGGAAAAGTGGATGCTGATATATTTTCTCTCACTTTTACCCTATTCATATTTTTGGACACTCCCTTTCCCACCCTTGTTGCTTCTCCACAACCTCTGCAAGTGGATTGGAAATTTCACCTGACTTCTGGCACATTTTTCGACAGGGTATATTGGTAATCTGTTGTAAGTGAATTTTCCCCTCATTTCACTCTGCATGCAAGCCTGTCCACAGGGAGATGCCTCCTACCCTAGACAAAATGCTTTTCCTACCCTAGACAAAATGCTACTCTACTCATGGTCTAGGGTTTTGCCTTCTGGCTTCTTTGTTTTCTGTCTTTGTGGAATTGTAAGAAGTTTTCCTGGATTCTTGGCTTTGACTAGCCCACATCTTAAATTCTCATAATATGTTTATATCTTTAAAAATTCACCAGGGCCTAATCAAGGAGAATTAATTTGGCCACATACCATTTTCAGCACTCTTAATTTGCTGCACATTTCAGTTTTACTTAGAGGGTCATGATGACTAGTGCTATGATGTCAAGCTGCCTGGTAATCCCAAACGTAGTTTTGATATGTTAAGTGGTGCAGGGCAAGAGCTGTAAATCTGAAATTCTAACAATCATTTCTTAGCCCCAAAACACAAAGTAAATTTCTAAGGAAATCTCCTGTAATAAATCATCATATGTCAGCAACTAATTACATTCAGGGTAGTGCTAAAAAAAACTACAGCATCTCAATAAATCTTGTGAGATGTCAGTGAAGAACATCAGGAGTGGCAGCATGAGGGGACACACCACTGCTAGGTACAGGAACAGCAGAGATATCTGAGCACAACTATAAGCAGCAAGGGGACAAAAGCTGGA
The DNA here is from genome assembly GCF_041146395.1 of Eulemur rufifrons. NCBI lineage: Eukaryota > Metazoa > Chordata > Mammalia > Primates > Lemuridae > Eulemur > Eulemur rufifrons. Next base: position 181,130,655 of record NC_090989.1, on the reverse strand, counting down.
CCAACCCAAGAAAGGGACATTTTAGACAAGGACTAAGTTTTCCTGGATACTGACCAGAGGGACCTTTTTAATGCATAAAGATTAGTAGATCAAAGTGAATCTGATGGTCAAATGCAATGATGCAATAAAAGGGAAAATTCTGGAAGCAGGTATAGCCATGTGACAAATATGAGTGTGTGCAGAGGAGACTACCTCTGCCAAGTATTAGTTATGTGACTTTGAGAAATGCACTCAGCCTCTTTGAACTTAAATTTCCATAACTGTAAAGTGAAGATAATAATTCCCACCTTGGAGTGTCGTTGCAAAGATTAGAAATAATGTATGGAAAGATGCGGGGCACACACTTAATGCTCAACAAGTGAGAGCTATGTGCCTGACTGAGGGTTGCCAAAAGATCAGCTAGGTTATCTCTTTGCTGAGGCTGACCTAAGCCAAAAATATACTTTCCTGGCTTCTACGTGATGTGCGATTTCAAAGACCCATTTGGCCATACAGTCAAGCCATGGGCCTACCCATAGTACCCAACACCTCATAATATAATATGGCAACCTTGAACTGAGAGCTTTCAATGAGCTCTTACAGATGGATAGGACAGTAACAACAGCCAACCTTAATCTTGCATCAGAATGCCTAACAAAAGCTTTTCTACTTGGATATGGGACCACTTGTAAGGCTTTGTAAAAACTATTAATGTTGACAGATTATGGAATGAACTTCTGCTAATTGCTAAGGGGCTTCTGCATTGATTCAAAAGTTATGAGGACATTGTTTTGAGAATGTAAATTGTGATGATTTCTTTGCAGGGCAATCTGAAAATAACCATACAAGTTAAAAAATACACAACATAGTACTTTTTGACTAAAAAATTCCAATTCCCCTTTCAGGAATTTATTCTACATATGTACTCAGACATGTTTACAAAAATATTGCTTATAGTAACAAAGGCTTGTAAAGCACATAAATGACTATGAGCAAAGTTCTACTATTAATCCTTTCATAAAAGGGAATAAATAATCCTAGTAGTCATTGGCAAGGAAGAGTTAGCTATGCATAGACTAATGTAGACAGATAGCTAAGATTCATCTTTAAGTGAAGAAAGGATATTCCATGCCACTGTTTTTTTTTTTTTAATAAGTAGGCTTTCAGACTTTTTTTAAATGGCAGAAGTGTGTTAACATATATGTGCCCATATACAATAAAGATCTTGGGAATGATAAACAAATAATAGTAACATTGTCTCTTGGGGGAAAAGCTAACAGAAAGTGATAAAAAGGAAACCTAGTTTTGACTAGACACCCTTTTATACTATGAAAATGCATACTTGCAGACATATAGCCTTTATGGAAAAATAATTTAAAAATACAAAGGGTTATACATGCAAACTGAAAGTTCAGACATTATCCAGGGAAATAAAACAACATTATTAGCCAATCCAAATTAATCAAGGTCCCAGATCCTACTTTTCAGTAGTACTAGAATTTTTTTCTTTTAAATTGTATGGATAATTACCTTAACACTTCATTTCAATGATGTAGATGAAGGTTGCACACTTGAATTAATCAAGCTGTGAAATGGAAACTCTGCCAAGTTACAAGTTTGACATTTGCTTCCATTATTCAGTGAAAGCCTCCATACACAGCACAAGTTCTATGGTAACCTATTTTTTATAATTCTTTCAGACTGAAGGACAAAGATCTCCAGGCATATAACTTCTTATACTTGAAGTGATATATTCACCATAGCCAGTGCTACACTGACTTCTAGCTTTTGGGAAGAGGAAGGAAGGAAGGAAGGAAGAGAGGCAGGAAGGGAATATTAAAATTCACATGATCAGTGAGCCTAGACTTGAGATGTAAAGACAGCCTCCCAAAGTATGAGCCTCCCAACCAGCAATATTACATTCAAAGCTTTAAGGTCTGTAGACAAGTACCGATGAGCTAGCTTTAGGTAGCAATCCATACTCATGACCGTCATACTTACATTAAAAAGTTTACTTATCTATTACCTAAATTCCTCATGTTATGGTTTAAAGAATAGGGAAGTTAAACATATTCAAACACTAGTAAAGTATGAAACTAATGTTTCCCCTTTAACATACTTTCAAACTAGAATCCAGCTAAACCATCCTCATTTTCCTGGTGTTATCATTTCTCCTACATCATTCTATTTATAGCCTCCTTCACTCAGTTTAGTCTAAGGCTTTCTTGACCAGCAACAACTTGTTTGTACATAAAAACTCAAGTTAGGTTATAAGCCAATCTCCTAGCTACCTACTGTCCCTTACGTGCTGTCTTCTTTGCCTGGAACTTTCTTCTCTGGTTATTGTATGGCTGCCTTCTTCTCAAGTTTGGGAGAATCAAAGTTCACACCTACCAAGAAGCCTTCTTTGACTATGTCATCTAAAGTAGATCCTTCCATCATTATATTCTACCTCAGCACTCCTTTCTCTTCTTCAGAATGCCTAGACAGTTTATAATTATTTTTATTTTTTTTTTAAGTACTAATTGTTTAACCCTTTTTTTTTTTTTTAGTATCCCCTACCAGACTCTAAGCTCTACAATGACAGGTTCCATGTCTGACTTCTTCTCTTTTCTATCCACAGGACCTAGCTTGGCTCTAGCACTTAGTTGCACTTGGTATTTGTAGGTTAAATAAAAGAATGAAGTAAATTCTAGAAGGAGATTTTATTCACTTTTATCTAAATTGTCATGCTTGGACTAGAAGACAAAAGCAACATCTGAAAACCTATAACACCACAGATTTTCAAGGAGCAAAAAAAAATTCCATTTTTGAACTTTCTATGTTCCCGTGTACTCAATACAGCAGCTATGAAATTTCTTAATACATGGGGAAACATCACCAGTGTCAGAGATGGTAGACTATGGTTCCATCCCTCACTCATCATTCTGCAAAATCTGATAGCAACTCTGTGGATAAGAACATCCAAGTAAAAGTTTTGAAAAATAATGGGAAAACCTTGCTTAAATAGGGAGAATAAGTAATACTGGTGTAGTAGCCAGGGTTCTCCACTGAAACAGAACCAATAGGATGGACAATATACATAAGTGGAGAGAGAGACAGAGAGAGAGAGACAGAGAGAGAAGGGAGAGGAATTTATATTAAGGAATTAGCTCCCATGATTGTAGAGGCTGGCAAGTACAAAATCTGCAGAGTAGGTCAATAGGCTGGAGACCCAAGGAAGAGTTAATTCTGTAGCTGGAGTCTGAAAGCAGTCGCCTGGCAGGTTCCCTCTTTGGGGAGGTCAGCCTTTTTCTGAAAGCCTTTGGCTGATTGAATGTGGCCCACCCACATTATGGATTTGTTTTATTCAAAGTCCACTGATTTAAATGTTAACCTCATTTTAAAACTGTCTTCACAGCATCATCCAGACATGTTTGGCCAAATATCTGGGCCTAGCCAAGTTGACATATAAAATTTACCATCACACTTGGACACTGTAATGTCATTTACATATTACTCAATTTATCTTCTCTGGCAAAATGAAAGATATGCAACTGAAAACTTTTTTATAAATGTCATAAAAACATGCAAAGGCATGTACTTTTAAAATGAAACATCATGTTCTGAGTGACTAATAAGCATGCATTCGGACCCAAACATAAATCCCCTCATTGAGTTTTATTGCCAGTAGTCAAAATCATTCTTTTCTTTTTGTTTAAATTTGTGGCCAGAGTAACAACAAATTTATCAAATTCAATATTTTCTAGATGCTTAGCAATATTCGGAAGCCTATTTGTATGAAAAATATATTTAAACAGTGAATTCTGAGTATTCAAATACATTCAGATTAATGAATATAACATACAATTTATGGGCACAAATTACCAGTCTACTGTAACTACAAAATTCTGTTTATATTCATATACCAATGTTTGGTTGAAAACCTTGTCATTTTGAAATGGTTCTAACATGTGGAATGCCTTCCTAAACCCCTGCAATCTATAAAGATTCACCTTCTTTGCAAAACAATGTAGTTCTGAAAGCAGTGTTCCCATACTGAGGTGTTTTAACCATACACTTATGGTTAAACATAAAAATGTCTGCCTTAACTAGGATTCCAAATTGGTTAAGAGCTGTAGCTCACAGTCAGGCATAGCTGGGAATTGACATCAGTATTGCCGTTTATCAGCTACATGACCTGAGTCAAGTTACTAAGTCTCCCCGATTCTCAGTTTTCTCATCTAGGACCTAGGGACCATCATAGCTCATAGGATTATTACAGGTTTAAATGAGATAATTTAACAAAAGCATTTAGCAACTTGCCTGGTGCATTGAAAATGTTCAATTAGGCCGGGTGTGGTGGCTCACACCTGTAATCCTAGCACTGGGGGAGGCCGGGGCGGTTGGATTGCTCGAGGTCAGGAGTTTGAGACCAGCCTGAACAAGAGCGAGACTCCGTCTCTACTAAAAATAGAAAGAAATTATCTGGCCAACTAAAAATATATATAGAAAAAAAAAATTAGCCGAGCATGGTGGCGCATGCCTGTAGTCCCAGCTACTCTGGAGGCTGAGGCAGTAGGATTGCTTAAGCCCAGGAGTTTGAGGTTGCTGTGAGCTAGGCTGATGCCACGGCACTCACTCTAGCCGGGGCAACAAAGTGAGACTCTGTCTCAAAAAAAAAAAAAAAAAGAAAATGTTCAATTAATGTTATTCATTATGATTATAATTCACTTAGACAACCCACATATTTCTTTTCTTGCAGAGTATCTCTAACTAACTGGGGGCATATCTTCCTAAAACAGTTTTATTATAATCATAAAAATAAGATATTTGAAAACATACACTAAAAAATATGAGATATATATATATATATATATAGAATAAAACCACCAGACAGATGTGAAACAATAAAAACCTGGTGATATGGAACACATAAGGACTAAATTTCCCAAAATGTATTCCTAAGACTATTCCACTATATCTACAGTCCTAAACTCTGCTGTACCCAATAAAATCATCTGGGAAGCTTTAAAATACTCTATTATCCAGACCCCACCCCCACTGCAGACCACCTAAGTTGGATGACTCTAATGGGAGGCCCAGGCTGAGAGCCACAACACTAGATGCTCAATAGACAGTCCTTGCACTGGGTGGGAGCTTGGCAGGGGGGATGGTGGAGGGAGGTTGTTCTATAGTCAAACAAGGTTTAGAAACGTGCATTTCACAATGGATATAAAGATACTGAAAAATCCTAATGTAAGAGAACTTGTTTAAAATACAGAATTTCCTCAGCTCATTTCTGTTAAACAATTTCTTAAAGGGAATACTATTTATATCTAGAAGAATTAGTGTTCCACAAAACATGCTCTAGTTCCCAAACCTGGCTGAACATCAGAATCACATGAGGGGCTTATTCAAAATATAGTTTCCTAAAGCTCATCCTCAGAGACTCTCTGATTCAGTATCTCTAGAATAGTGTTTGTATATCTTTATTTTCTTCTGAAGTTCTCAGGTTTTTCTGAGGACCATATTTTGTAGCAATTACCCCAGAGAGTTTATATTCAGTCCAATAAACATGTCCCTCCTCTTCCACTTCCAAGTTGAAGACATGGAATGGGTCTTTATGTCCACCACGAGGCCTCCTGCAATGCCCTGCTTCTAACAGAAACTCAGTAAGAGTTTAGTGGTGATGACTATGTATGAAAGAGTATTCAAAGAACATCAGGACTGGGGTCCAATCCAATTATGAATGTCAAGCCCAAGTTAAATTCAGAGACTTTTATGCCCAGGCTATTATAAGACACCCTAGAGAAAGATTTAAGTCTTACTGAATAAATACCAAGACTTATGGTTCCCAGAGTTAACAACAACAAGTTTCCAGGCTAGGCACAAAAACCTAAATGTCTGCTCAATACTTTGATAACAGAGCCTCCATAAATAAACATATTTACAGAGAAGACGAAGTATTGGCTAGACCATGAAGGGAACTTTCAGGTGGTGATCTTATGAGACATCAGAAGGTACGGGGTGATGTCAACTACTCAGAGAAGGCACAAGCTTTTAAAGAAGCAACTTGGAAGCTGTGGTTATATGAAATGTTAGAACTTCTTTTGAATAAAGCCATATACCAAAACCGGACAACCAGTAGAGGTAGAGAGATTTACACACCAAATGTCCAGGTATCTTCCCCGATTCTGCAGAACAATACAATGAGAATATTTACTTACTGTAAACTGAGGAAAATTCCGTAGGCTGTCCAAGGGGATTAATTTTCCAAATTACTGAACAGGCCTCAAGCTAATAACTGATACACCCTGAAAAGGTAACCTGTATGTCTGCGCTGTGAAAGTTCCTAACAGAGAATAAACAGTGTTAATTCGAAGCACCTCCATTTCTCTTTTTAATTCCTTGGTTGCAAGCAAGAATAACCAAGTCTGGGAACCTAAGCAAAAAGAGACTATAAATAGGATATGGGGAGCTCATGGTATAGAAGAGAGAACTAGAGGACCAAGCAGCTCCCAAAATCTCCAATAGCAGATACCACTGGACAGCGTGATCAAAACACTCACACAGCCAAAGGAATATATCCTACTGTCCATTTCTTCATCCTTGTGTTATTGAGCTCAAGATCCTACATATGAGGAGAGGGTCTGATAATCACAAGTGAGGTCACATGCCCCCAACCTTTGGTATACAAGAGGAGTGAGAAGAGCCTGGTTGAAGGCTCTCCAGAATGGTCTTCTGGTCCACTTCCTAGTAGGAGGGTGGGCTCAGGTTTTATCATCCAACAAGATCACAACAGCATAAGAGATTTTGCTGTTAGAAAACGAAACTTGTTCCTATGAAATTAGAAAAAATAAAAAATAAATGCACTACAATATCAGTAGCTACTACTTTTTTTTTTTTGAGACAGAGTCTCACTCTGTTGCCCAGGCTAGAGTGAGTGCCGTGGCGTCAGCCTAGCTCACAGCAACCTCAAACTCCTGAGCTCAAGCGATCCTCCTGTCTCAGCCTCCCGAGTAGCTGGGACTACAGGCATGCACCACCATGCCCGGCTAATTTTTTTTCTATATATATTTTTAGCTGTCCATATAATTTCTTTCTATTTTTAGTAGAGATGGGGTCTCGCTCTTGCTCAGGCTAGTCTCGAACTCCTGAGCTCAAACGATCCGCCCACCTCGGCCTCCCAGAGTGCTAGGATTACAGGCGTGAGCCACCGCGCCCGGCCAGTAGCTACTACTTGAAATGTTGTCAAACAACATTAGTTTCCCTTTAATAATGTCTAAGAACAGCAAATGTTATCAGCAAAGGAATGCACCTCAGTCACAGGAGAGAAATATGGAATGAAGCCAGAAAATATATTGGATAGCAGATGAGCACTTGATATCTTGCCATGTAAACCTCTGACATCCAAATGTTTTAAAATGCAAAAGAAAAAAAAGTGACTTGTACGCAACTGAAATTATGCATTTAAAAACCTATAGCCTACATGAGATAATTCTTCTCATACTACAATATAAAAATACTTAATTACCTTGTGAGATGCTTTTATTTTCATTATATGCATAATAACCTTTGTTGTTTGCTTATTTTTTTAGTTGTCTAATTTAAGCCCCAGATTACTTGTTAATCCCTTTGCATATTGGATTTAAATATGAAATACATTAAACAGGTATAAATATTTTATATATAAAATGCAAATGCACTTTTGTACTCAGTTTACTGTTATCCCACATAATTAATGTAAGCCAGCATAGGAAATAACTAACCATAGGTCAGGCATACATCTCAAAGCTTAGACAGCTTATAGATGCTGCTCCACACACCACCCCCAATCCATCATTCAGCTTTCCATATTGAATTCAGATGGATCTTTCAAATTTAACAATCTGATGTCACTTCAGCCCTTTAAAATCTTATAATGGCTTTTTGTGGCATAAAGAATATGGCCCAATTTCCTCATATTCCCCACTTTGTCCCACATGCTAGAGATACTACTTTGCACAATTCCATGATGTAACAATCACACTGTCATTGCTTATTGGCTGCACAACTCTGGGAGCAACATTCACATCCTAGTCCATGAAACTGTGTAATCAAAGACCCTGCTGCCACCTTCCCACATCCCTAAGTTCCACTCACACCTTTGCCATTCTCTGAACATGCCATTTTCCCTCACTATACCCTCTTTCTTAAGTGCTCCTTCCAAATCCAATCTGAAAACTGCTCATCTTTCCATGTTATCTCAATTATCAATTCCTCCCAATCATCTCTATGCAACTTCCACCATTATATCCTGCATCACAGTGTAATTTGAATTTTCTTTTTATAACAAGGAAAGAGCTCCCTGAAAACACATGTAACATGATTTTTCTCAAGAGGTCTTTGAGAGCACATGTATATGCCAGAAGTCTATCCTTAATACTGGCTATGTAGGAACTCACTAAAGGGTGACCAATCACATTGATGGGTAACATGGTAGGTGTGGTACCTGAGGCTCCTGACCTTCAGCATAAGAAAGAATAGCTAGGCCGGGTGCGGTGGCTCACGTCTGTAATCCTAGCACTCCGGGAGGCCGAGGTGAGAGGATCGCTCAGGGTCAGGAGTTCAAGACCAGCCTGAGCAAGAGCAAGACCCCATCCCTACTGAAAAATAGAAAGAAATATTCTGGACAACTAAAAATATATAGAAAAATTAGCCGAGCATGGTGGCACATGCCTGTGGTCCCAGCGACTTGAGAGGCTGAGGCAGGATGATTGCTTGAGCTCAGGAGTTTGAGGTTGCTGTGAGCCAGGCTAACGCCATGGCACTCTAGCCTCGGCAACAGAGTGAGACTCTGTCTCAAAAAAAAAAAAAAAAAGAAGAATAGCTAGTGCTATTTCACCACTAAGGGCTTCAAGCAGAAAAGTGATAAGTACGTATTCCCACTAAATGATAAAGCCTCCCTCCAGTGATTTCCAAAGCAGTGTCTATTCTGTTCATGTTCATTATATTCTACCTGTATTTTGGAAAATTTGCGTGTGTGTGTGTATCTTAAGCTATATAGACTCTGATCATCCTTTGGCCATAACCTACTGTACCTATCTTCAATCCTAAAGTGTTGGGTCCTTACTATACAATTAAGCATGTTGTGTATATGCTTGACATTGAGGCCTAGTAGCATGGAATCAGTGGGTTCAATTAGTTAAGAATACTATGCAAATCAATGTCTATCAATCTTTAATGTGTACACAAATCACTTAATAAAATTAAGATTCTGATACAGTAGGTCTGGAGTAGGGATCAAATTTCACATTTCTCACAAGCTCCTTGAAGATGGCAATCTATGGACTACAATGACATCTAGGCAATGAGCAAATTTCTTATATGAATGATACTCTGTTCTGAACGATAGACTGTGTACTTAGACTGTGTACCTAAGCCCAACCAAAATGCATGTTTTCAGTCACAGAAATGCAGGGTGCATAATATCAAGGATCAACAGCAAACTCAAATAGTCCCTTCTGAAGGGCAATTCATTATGTTACATTCAGATATTAGAGGGAAACAGCCCTTCCACCGTCCTCAGTTGCTCAATCCAGGTAATTTAGGCAATTGGGAGTGGTGAGTTATGTAATTATGTTTCTGTAGCTCTTTCTAATATCTAAAAAACTAAAAAAGCAGAAATGTCTGGTTTTCTACCATCTTTTCCATTGCAAGTGTATATTGTAGGACTTTCATGAATACTAGGTCTGGTGCTCAGAAGAATCACTTAGAAACTGTAGTACATAGTACATCCTGGAAATAATACAACAGCAGAGAATACCAGGGCCTGTATGATTATAAGCCTGTAGTCAGGCCAATTTCCATAACAGAGCCATAAGTCAGATGCTATAGGACATAAGTAAATGGATGCAAATCTCTTTCTGGGAATTAAGATATTGATGTGAGTTAGTTTAGTAATTTATCAGGAGAAAAAAATAAAACACATTGGCAAACAGTAAATTCTCATTGTATGTGCTAGAAATATAGAAAAATATAAAAGTATAACAATTAAGACATCTAAGTAGTATGAGGTTAAATGAACTCTGAACAAAATAATTTGTGATAAACATTCTTTGAATTCCATTAAATAGATAACAAATCTACATATAAGGATGGAAAAAAAGAAACATTCAAAACAAACTTACTAACAATGTTTCATACTTGAAAGGCTGTAAAAACACACAGGAAGTAAAATAACATTAACTAGTTCCTCCTCAAATAAGTAAAACTACTTGCATGGATATTAATATTATACCAGTCATCATTGTTATGTTTCCTAAGTTTTAAAATTCAAAGCACCCAAAAACTGACTGCTATTCTCCAGTGTAAACAGAAATTCATTTCCCAGTACTGTCAGTATTACAAATAAAAAAAGTGTAAATCTTTTATAAAATTTCAATCACATTTGACTGAAAGCAACTTGAAACATTTTTATATTTCTACTCTGTCACATGTCAGCATTTCTTTTGCAGGATAGCAAGATGGGCTATAGCTGAAAGTAGAAAGAATACAGATGAGAGCCTATTCAGTAATTCATTCTTTTTAATAAATAAGATTCTTGACCATAGCCAAAACCATTTCTCCAAAATGAAATCTCAAATGGTGCTAATCTCATCTCAGTTCTGATACAGTGGCTCGCAGTAATAGTCAACCATAAAACAACGCACTATGGAAATGTTGCCTTCCTCTGCCTCCACACAGCGAGGCGAGATTGCGTTGTCTATCCTGAGGATAAAGGCACAGGAGCAAACATAAATCACTTTACTGAGTAGTCTAAAAGAAGGAAATTTCAAGTTTGTAAATCCTAACATCCACATTAGTTCATCCACAATGCAGGTGTCATATTGAACAAATGCATCAAAAGAGTGCTCAAAAGAGTAAGATCATAATGATAAACTTTGCATTTTTAGAGATGGTCTAATTATGTGCCTGGCACTAGGCTACGTGTACGTACAATCAACTCATTTCATTCTTTACAACCCTGCAGGAATACCTTTATTATATGCATGAGAAAAATGAAGCTAAGAGAGGTTAAATAACTTGCTCTAATGTTACATACCAACGTTAATATACATTAGTATGTACTAAATACACTAGCAGTAGAGCCAGGATTTGAATCATCAAGTCATTCTGAACACCAAGTCTGACTACAGCCTTTCCTTTACCTCACATAAATAGTGTTTTCCATCTGTGGATACTAAATCCCAATTCAAAACATGGGATTCATTATTTTGGAGAGTGTATAATATTATGTATGTTTCTTTGCTTAAGAGTTTATCTTAATATACTGATTTAAGGAGCCACATTCTAAGAAACCTACTAAACTTTGTAAAAATTCATTAATAGAAAAAGATTTTTTTCTAATAACAGTAATGTTTTAAAAAGTATTCATTTCAGTTATAGCACATAATATAAACTATAATATAATGGTAACTTGCTACTAATGAAACAGTTTAGTGGAATTAATGGAATTATGAATTCACAATAAACTCCTGTTACATAGTGCATACACATGCATGTGACAACCACCTTAATTGTACCTAGAACTATTGTGGTATCTGGAATACCAGCTATTAGGATCAAAAAGGAAAATACTAGGAAGTTGAAGTCAGATTCTAGTAACTAGTAAGTGAAACGTTGAAATGTGCTGAAAAAAAACAATAAAAGGAACTTCTTTATACAGTAAAGACCATGTTGTATTCCAAGCACAGACTTTTGAATGAAGTTTATTGTACTGCAGGTACGATAGCCAACATTCCACAACTGTAACAGAGGAATCTTCACAAACACGATTCTGCTGCAATGCCTACCACAAAGACATGTCACAATATTATCAAAGCAAGTTATTTTCTATTTCTACTATAGTATGGTAACATCTTACCACTTAGTACCTCATTCAGGAAGTAGGGAAGGTGAAACTGACAACAGTAAAAATGGATGTGAAACATACATACGACTATTCTCTCACAAAAAAGGGTGGGAGGTAGAATAAAGAAAAAAACAGAGCCCTTTAGAGCCTCATTCAGAATCTGTATTCACTCTTACTATGAATGTAGTTTGAACAGATTGCATATTTGATTTTTTTCAGTTTACAAACAGTAAGAAACAGCAAGTAGAAAAGGCGATTTCACCAAAGCAAGGGATCATATATGACAATCTGAAAAGCAGCAGAAAGCAGACAGGGGTCACCAGCATAAGTAACAACTTCTCAGCACACTTGATGGGATCCTGTTGCACAGACCAGTGTTATAGGAATGTGGAAACATTCATTGTTTCAGCAAATATAGAAAACATCTATAAATACTATGTTCTGTATAAACTGTAAAGATCACAGTATTGGGCTAATTTACTTAGTGCTTTAGAATATGCTGTGCACACTACACTAATGTCTTTAAGTCATAACATTTGTTCACAGCATCTCTGTAAGGTGGGCATGATTAACTTCATCTTACAAATTTAAAAAACTGCCTTGAACAGGGTAAGAATAAGTTTGAGACCACAGCTGACGAGAGGCAGAACAAGGATTCAAACCAGGTCTGTCTGATTGAAAGGCCCATGCTCTAGTCTAAACTACTATACTATGTTTATCATGATGATACTGTGTCATCACAAAGTAAATTATATTTAGTCACCTGTTTAAGCAAGAAAGGAATATATTTTATAGGGATTTTAATTAAATAAAAAAACTAGTATTATATTCAAGACAACTCCCCATGTACAATTACTTAGATCCAAGAATACTAAGATGACTATGTTTGTACTATAATTTTAACTAGGAATTAGACATGTGACTTAGGTAACATTCTATCTATAAGGATGCCATTCATCCAATTAAATACAGTAACAATAGAGCTTGGATTCCCAATTAATTTACTAATCTTCAAGGAGTCTAGAATCAATAACTAGCTAATAGCTAATGAAAGGAATGACTAAAGACAAAAATATTCATATTTATATGTGACAGTTGAAGAGCCATCATAATACAGATGACAATACAAATTTGCACAACTTGAAATGATGGCAGTGTGCCCAGAATCAAGCCTTATAAAACACACTTGGTGATTTTAGTCATATCATTTTTTTTTTGTTTGATTTCCTTCTTGTCCAAACTGGACCCATATCAGCATAAACACACATGCAACACCTGTCCTTGCTGGAAATTTCCACAGCAAACCTGAAAGGCACAGGCAATGTGAATACTCAATATTTATAGTAGTACAATTGTTCAGGGTACAAAATATTTTTATATACAAAGATTCAGCCCAACGGTAGAAAGTGTATTTTTTCTGTGCTAAAAATAAAGAAAATTTTGTATGCATTTTTTTAAAACTCAAAATCATTATGGAATCAGTAGTGATTCTACTATACCTAATCCTCATTTATTCACAAACCAATTCCCTTTCCCAAAACACACCACCTTTATTTAATTAATAGTAAAAAATAGGCATTTTAAGGGTCATGAGCTGAAATTGACCCTGCCCAAACATGGAAAATATTTTCTCTTTCCAAACCATGAAAATTGTTGGCTGTGACTTAAATAAGCAAGAAAAAAATAAAATAAACTTTGTCTAAAAAGGAACTAATCCTGCTTTTTCAAATTTCAAGGACAAAATAATTTATCACAAATATTTCCTAATCACTCTCACTGACTTGTTTGCTCCACTTATCACAAACTCTGGATAATATCACTAATGCTCCATGAACATGTATTCTCTGAGTTTAATTGTATTTTTGGTACCTACCATGTTTTAGGCAAGAAATACTTAAAGGTGAATAACAATGATCAATAATAAAACTGTTTATTAGAAGCTTACTAGGCTTTAGGCATTGTACTACTTGTACTTTGCCGGCGTACTCCATACTATCTTCACAAAATTCTTGTGCATTAAGGTACTGCCCTATTTTATAGATGTGCCCATCACTCAACTGAGTCATTTAATTTATTATGTCTTTTAATTATCTGAACAACCCTACAAAATACACATTATCCCATCATACAGATGAAACTGAAACCTAGAAAAGGTAGAAAACTTGCTCAACAATCACGTAGCTAATACAAAACAGATTTAGAACTGGTAAGAATTCTGACTCCAAATTTCAAGCTCTTATCTACTGTCTCAAAGAACTCACATTGTACTGAGTGACATGTGAAATAAGAGCTGTTACAACGTAGAAGGCAGGGCAACAAATTTATCCTGGTTTGCTCAGGACTTTCTTGGTTTTAAAACTGTATGTCCAGCATCCTGGGAACCCCTCAATCCTGGGGAAAACAGGAGAGTTGGTCATTCTCATGATAGACATTACATCAGTGGCATGGAAACAAGCACAATGAGAGTATGTACAAAGGACGGAGCCATTCTTTATGCCTCAGTAGTATTGAAAGAGGCTTAGCAGAGTGACATTTGAGTTGGGCATTGTGCAAACTGTAATAAACACAGTAGAAAAGAACAGAAAAAGTAGACCAAACAGAGAGGCAATGTAAACAAAGGCGTGGAAAAAAAAATCTTATGGCAAGTTCCAGGATTGGTGACTAGATTGGTGCAGATGAGCTGCAGGCCTAAGGGAGGAAAGTGGCGGGAAAGTGAGGCTAGACATGAAAGCACCATCTAGGAAGGACCACAGTAAATCTAGGAAGAGAGAATTATGCCTGACAATGTGGTTTTACCTCCATTTCCCTTCCATAACTCTATAAAGAGTGATATGCTTTGGGAAAAATGAGCTCTTTGGGTTTATGATTTAGTGAGGTATGTATGTGCCTGGGTAGGGGGAAGCCAAATGTTTCTTGACTGAAGTCTGATTTATTCCAAGGGAGGGAAACTGTTAGACACACAACCAAAGCAACACATAAAATGAGCTCAGGGGAAAAAAACCAACAAGATCCCCCTCCCATCTGGAATATTTTCTTCTTTTCTCCTCAATATAATAAATTAGTATTGACTTTAAGTAATAAAAATCCAACCCAAACCAGCTTAAGTCAAAGGGTAATTTACGAATTCAAAGACCTATAAAATCACTAGGTAAATGTGGCTTAGGCATAGCTAGATTAATGGGCTTAAAGAATGCAAGAGGACCGACCTAGTTTTTCTCCATTGCACCCGGCTTTCCTTTCTGTTGGCTTCAGTCTCATGTAACATGTGGCGACCCCTAGCAGCTCTCAGTTCTCTTTTTGGTGGCAGGGCAGCTGCCTAAGGGGCAGGCTGACATCCTCCCTGGTTCCAGTTGCCTTGTCCATGGGAATTGGTTCAGGGTCATGCATGCAGCCCAGTTAGAGCCACTGAGAAGCAGCAGATCATCTCACTGCTCCACAGTGGTTCTATGGGCTCCATGTTTGCTCTCTTCTGGAAGCAATTATTGTGGACAGGGAGAATCAATGCTCTTCTTAGCTAAGACCCAGTTTGCACCGTCTAATCCTTAAGTAGGAAACTGAGTCCCACCCAGACCATATGCACTAAGAATGGGATAGTAATAGAGGCCAAAGTTAAAAGGAAGAAAGGGAATGGGTATTTATCAGGCAAATAACCAGTATCTGTATTCTCCTTTTCCCATCCTTAGAGAGAAAAATAGAGAATTAGCTGGTATTCTCACATGCACTCATTGGAAACCTGTGACAGAGACTGGCTAGTTATTTGCCAAACTGGTTCCTTTTCTCTGAGGCACTCAGCTACATTCCACTTCTCAGCCTCCCTTGGCAGCAAAGAATGCCCAAGTGACTGGGTTCAGCCCAACAGGGTGTAGGCAGAAGCTACAATAGCCACTCCCAAGCTCGGCCTGTAACTATCTCCTGGAAGACCTCCGGATAATTTCCCTCCTCACACTCTTTACCTTGGCTGAATGATGAGGATTCTAGGGACACAGCAGAGGACAAAACCACAGAGTATAAGGAATTTGATTTTTTGAATGACCGTGTGGAAAGCCACTCAATCAGGAACTATGCTGCGAAAACTGAACTATCCCACATGAGCAATATGTATAACCAAAGTGTTTGTACCCCCTAATATTCTGACATGAAAAAATAATAATTTAAGGTAATATAAAAAAGATGTAAAAAGTTATGTTTAAGTCACTGAAAATTTAGAGTTTATTTGTTATAGCAGCTCTTCTTAGCTTATTAAAATGCCCTGTGGAACCTGGCTTGTTGGAAGTCTGAAAACAGTGTGTTAAAACATCTCTACTCCTCCAACCACATTAAATAAATCATAGAAGGGGCTTGAAAAAAATACACACATACACATACATACACATAAATGGCACGGAAGTGAGGAAAATTGGAAAAAAAGAGATCAGAGGAAAATAAAGCAGATTTCTTATGTCATGAGGTTCAGGGAAAGTCAGGTGGGAATGAAGAGGGATTTTTGGAAAAGAGGTAACTGATACAGTATATGTGCCTACCTTCATGGTAAGAAGATAGGCACCATTAATTGTGAAGATGCCACAAACACATCCTGAACAAGACAAAAAAAATAACTAATGTTGGAACAAAAATTGTCTTGGCAAAAAGCATTCTCTTGCTGTTGACCACTTCACATTTCCACTGCAGCCACTGGGAACCAAAACCATAATAGGCATTTTTATAAAAGACAAATACATAAAAAAGGTGAGATGAGGCAGATTCTCTAACATAAGTGGGACAAGACAACAAGATGAGAACAAGAGTGATCATTTTCTTTTAGAGGATACTAGGGTTATGGATACAGGTCCCTTTAGTCATGCAGGAAATATATTTAAAAAAAAAAAAGTTTTGCAAAACTGAGAGAACAGGAGGGTTTCCTTTCTTGAGGGATCGTGATATTGATAAAGAGCAAAGCCTTATCAAAAGAAAAGTTAGGAGAGACTATTTTAGCTGTGCACTTACCAAGAAGGATGTTTGATTATGCTGAGAAATGGAGAGGAATTTATCCTCACACATTGCTGCAGGAAAATAGGAGCACAAGACTCCCACAATGGAAGCTTAAGAGAAAGGTAATAATTTAGGGCACAGATCATGACAATTTGTTTATGAGAAATGAAAGAGCATTGTTTAAATATCTGCTCCTGATTCTGCTAGGTATTCAAGATAAATCTACGTCATCTCTAATTCCACTCCAGTATGTTTAAGATTAGATGTGATCTTTTTTCTGCTTTAGGATTTTTTAATTTTCCTTACTTTTTTAATATAGACAAACAGAAAACATGATCCAATGGCTTAAATAAGAAAAATATTGAAGCAAGAACAAAAAAGTAGTACAGAGCAGCTGTAAAAAAAAAAAAATCATTTGTGGAGCCAGAAACCTGGTTCAGATCCCAAGTCTGCCACTTACTAGCTATGTTGAACAAATGACTTAATTTCTCTTTGCCTATGTACAATAGAGATATGAATAACACCAATCTAGGAGGGCAAAGTGCTTAGAAAAGTATTTCAAAAATTGTAACCACTATAGATGTATTAGCTGCTTCTACTATTATTTTATTTCTTACATCTGTTCCAGTTTTTCTGCCAGGAAAAACAGGGGGTGGGGAAAGAAAAGCAAGTCACAATTATTAAACATGGTGGAAATATCACACATAGTAATAGAATGTCCAAGAATGCTGGCTGTTCCCCCAACCATTTATTTTCCTTCTTGGCTAACACAGCTAGACTACATTTCCCAGCCTCCCTTATAGCAAGATACACCCACATGGAACTGAGTTCTGGCCAGTGGAATTCAAGCAAAAGTAATATGTTCCACTTCCAAATCTGGGCAATTAACATCTTCCCAAGTCCTCTTTCCAATGGCATGAGGCAGATAAGCACGGTGATCCTGCTGAAGATGGCAAGGACACAGAATGGATGAAGGCAGGGTCTCTGAATCACACCTTGAAGGAGTGCTGCCACGATCACACATTTTGGGAGTTCACACAAATGAGAAATAAATGTATTTCACATCTGAGGCAGTATATTTTTAGATTCATTTTTTATAGCTGTTAAATGATCCAATCTGATAGAGCCAAGTTTTTTACCTATCCTTTCATGTTTAATATCTATCACGACGTCTTGAAATAGATGTTATCCCAATTTCATAGCTAAGGAAACTGAGGCTTACAGAAGTTAAGGAACTATCTTGACTAATATTGTGAATGTAATAAAAGATAGGGTCAGATTTGGATCATTCTGCTCCAATATCCATGACTTTTCTAGCGTCCACACAATACTACAATGCGGAAAGTGTCCTTCCTTTCCTCACTCATTTATTCCTTGGTTTCTTCACTTTCTGACTAGTGGTACTTAAGTCCTTAAACTAAACCTTCACTGTTTATTCATCATTTATATATCCACTTTGGGAGATCAAGGATGATGCCTCCTAAGCACATTCATCTCTTATACCTCATTCCTTCCACATATGAGTCCATGACAGTGAAACAGTTGAGCTTAATCTATCTGTTACAGGAGACAGAACTGTAGCAGTTTTGTAACCACCCACAGAATCAGAGAATAGCAGAGCAGAGGTAAGGAGAGAAGAAAATCTCCAACCAGTAGTGATCACCAAGTGGGGTATGCACCCCAGGGGCTGTGCAACACGATCCGCTGGAATACATAAAAACAACAGTAGAACTTCTGTTTCATAATTTTTGCTTTATTTGTCATTTAGTTTATTTTTCTGTGTTTTATAAGTAACATATAAGAGTATATATCTTTACTGTATAAATAAATTTTATTGACGTGTGGTCAGATTTTGTTCTGATAGTAAATAACAAAAAAAAAAAAATGAATACCAGTAAATCTAGGCAGTAAATCCTGCTTCCCTGCTTCCTTCAGCAAACTTAAAACATTTCATTATGGAAAACAAAATCACAAAAACAACAAATCAGTGTGCAGAGATATCCCCTTGCCTATCATATGAAATGGATCAATTCAATTAAAATCATATAAAAGCAAGTTTTACAAAAGATTAATTCCTTTAGATAAAAAGAGAGATTGAAACTAATGTATGTTGTTTCTGTCTTCAAACATAACAAAGAAGAATTCAACAAGTTAAAATCATTGTCAGACAAACTTTTGTAGAAAAGTCACAACTATAAAGGGGAATTTTCTGCTGAGAAACTTAAACAGTCAGGTTATTTTTATTTTGTAAGACCTAAACTGAAGTAACAGGTACCCTGTGTACATTTCATAGGAAAAACTGCGGCCAAAAGATTTAGTGCTTAGAGGGGAAAAAATCAGAAGACCTATTTCTGAACAAAAAGGAGGAGAAAGAAGTAGGTAAAGTAAGTGGATGACAAAAAAATCCAACAGCATTTGAAACATTTGTTCACTAATCACTCTTAATCACCTGCCAATATTAAACGACTATGGAAAGAGTTGCTGAACTGACTCCCAACTGACTTGAATGTCCCCCAAGTCAAAGAAACTGAAAAGTATTGTCATAAAGGCTACAAATAAAGAAATCTACCCCTGTTGAAATATCCACATGGCTCTGACATGCAGCCTTAAACAACAATTCACTTCTCTTAGAATCTTAGCCCCTAATTAAAAAGGTCAGTTTTCCCATCCCAGCAGCCTCACAGGGTTCAGACTGAAAAATAATGAGGCTTGTCATTATGATCTCTCCTCAACAAGACAGGGCAGTTGAAGCCAGTTTAAACAAACCAATCTATAGCCATTTTATAAGGTAGCAAAAATAATATTCTCATGGGACTTGTTTTTGATCCTTAGCAATCTTATCTACTCCAGTGACCCATTGCAGAGATTCCCACAAAGTCTTGAATGAAATCAAGACGAACATAGCAAGAATAAACTTATGGGTAAAATGTGAATTTTCTCATGAATGCCACCAAAATCACCTCAAGGTGTCTGCCTTCGTGATGCACGCTGCTCTTTTCCACCCACTTGGGAAGAGACAGAGACAGAAAAGAGCGAACAAACTTGCTAATCCGCCCGATCTGAAACGCTACTGTGTGGACCCGCTTGCACGAAAATCTACACAGTCTTTACGCTGCTAGCCCACTCCCTAAAGGACATAAACTTCAAATGCAAAAAATACAAGTACGTTCCAAATTATTCTATGCAGGTGTCCAAACAAACCAGGTACGTGGCGTTATTCCCTATAATATCCAGCTCCCACCACAGTAAACTGCAGGAGCTTCCCATGCAATTAAATGACACCGTTATTCTGACAAACATGTCCCCGCCCTTATGTTGATTCCAGTAGGAAAACTATAAAAAGTTCCACAAACATTCCTCTCGGGAACTCCTCCTTAAAAACAAATCTCCAACACACATCAAGAGCCAGCGCACCCTCCTCCCCGCTGACCACACACCCAAGGGGATCAGTCACATTGATTCGCCCTACACAACCTCCGCAAGCCTTTTCGCTCCAAATCTGGAGACCCCTGGCAGCAACCAACCGCCTCATCTTCCCGTTGCGCGAAGCCGCCTCCTCTCAGGAGCTCCGCTGTGCTGCAAAATGTTTTTCCGCACCAGACTCCCTTACTGGTTCAGAAAGATTCAGGAACCCACGTCCTCCTACCCTCACCTCCACACCTTTCATAAATAGTAAAATATATACACGAAGCACAAAGAGAGGAAAGGCACGAAGGTTTTGAGACCTGCGTTTCAGGGGAGCGAGGGAGCGAGTGAGCGGATTGGCGTCTGCGGTGCGCCTGGCGCACATCTCGCAGTCAGAGTCCGGGGAGGAGACGAGGTGGTTGCCTTTGCCTCTCAAAAGAAAATGGATATCCCCCCACCCCCCAGAAGTTGCTGGAAATGAATGCCACCCCTATAGGCTCCCTCAGCAGAAACCAGGTACTTTCCACAAGAGCGGGAACCTGATCGATACGGTTCGCCTCTGTACCCCCAGCGCTTAGCACCGAGCCTGGCACACAGTGGACACTCCAGAAATGAGTGTCTGTTCCCATCAACGCGTCTCCTTCCATCACAGCTATGGGTTCTTGTTCCTTTAGTCCCAAATCTCTTCAAACCTCAGCCCAACTTCGCCTTCCTCTACTGAGGGCTGCAGCCGGGCTATCGGAACCCCGGGTAACAATATCAGAAGAAAATGCCCGCCAAGAACCGTGCGCCCGGGGTAAGGGTGCACCGACAGGGAGAAATACCCCGAACCAGTTGGAGCAGATGATTTTAAGGGTTTCCGAAGCATTCCGGGCTCTGGGTTCCTTGTTTTGTGGCTGCCTCGCAGCGCAACAAACTTATTTTCTGATTAAAAAGGAGAAGAAGGGTCGCCGTGGGGTGACAGTGGCGTCGTCGGGGCCCTGCCTCCTCCCGGACTCAGGGCGCTCAACGCCCGCTGGTGCGACCCTACAGGACTGCCCGGCTCAGGGTGGTACGGCCCCACAGCAGCTGTCCAGCCCCGCAGAAGGGAGAGCCCTGAGAAGCCCCCTGTCCTTCCGGCAGCCTGCGAGGACCATGCCCTTTCCCCAAAATCCGCAAGCCGGGGACCCCGGGGCAGCGCGCGCCCATGCTGGAGCTGCCCCGGACAGCTGGCGCCTCACTTACCTCCGCACCTGAGCGCTGGGCCAGCTAGAGCCTCGGGTGCGGCGTCGGCACAGTCCGAGGGTCCCGGCGTAGTGGCGAAAGCTACCTACTTGCGACCAATCCCGGTGTTGAACCCAGTGCTCTGTCTGGTGCGGCGCTCCCCTCCCCTCCTGGCGCTCCCGGCGGCTCGAAAAACCCGGCGCGCCGGAGTTCGGGCTGCCGGCTCCTCAGCCGCGGGGAGGGGGAGACGCGCGGGGAGGCGGAGGGGAGGGGCAGGGGAGGGGGAGGGGGAGGGCGGGAGCCCGCGCGCGGCCGCGCTGGGCATGCTCAGTGCGCGGCTGAAGAAGGCGCCCGCCGGGGTGGAGCACCTGCCAGGCCTTGCCGGGAGCAGGCGGCCCCCAGTCCCCGCGCACGAAACTAGGTGAGGGCGCCTCCCCTGAACCCCAGGCCGGTGGAGGCCATCAACCTGGTTCCCGTGCAGGGCCATAGAGGGTTCCCGCTGAGGATGCTGCTTCAGCGGCCAGGGATATACTGAGGCGATGTCCTTCCTTTGCAACCTGGGTATCGGGGCACAAGGAGGCGCGACCTGCCCAGGTACCCAAACCTCTGGCCTCCGAGAGACGCGGAATTACGGAAATGGTTAAGGCGCCCTGGCCAGGGAAACAAATATTTCCGCTCTAGGCTGAGAAGTGCTGAGCCGGGGATTGGGAGTGGGCGGGTGGCACTGAACTTAAGAAGCCTGAAGAGGGGGCTTTCGAAAGGTTTTACCTGCCTGTCCCTATGCGGAGGACACTGGCCATAGAGGCAGCTCTGCGGACCTGGAGACTCACCGATACAACGTGCCTTCAAGCTGGAATGTGTGTGTGCGAGACGAAACGGTTGCGATAAAATAGGTACAAGGACCAATTTGTGGTGTGTGGGGGCATATTGAAAGCCTTGTTATTCAAAAGCATGTGCTTTAGGCGATGACGTTACCACGGACATTCTCCAGTAAGAATCTACTGTTTCCTTGCAGAAATGGCTCCCTTCAACCCCAACTCCAAACCTCAGGGTAACCGTAGAGATTGGCAGGGATGCCACAGCCCCTCACCGGCACTGTGCAAAGTGACTCTGACAGACAGAGGAAAGCTAACCCAGTAAAACTCATCTGGAATGCATTTCCAGCAACCCCAGGAGGAACCTGGGCTTCTCTCTCTGGGAAAAAGCCCCAAGGGTTTTGCTGAACCCAGGTCTTCCTGCTCATCACTCAGCAGATCAGCGCTACATAAACAACTTCTGACCATTTACACAATCATGTAAACCTACCCTGACATCTCCATTATGTGGAAAAGATGTTAACTGGAAAACTATTTTTAAACTACTGTAGTAAGCAAACATCCAACTCCTACAAATATATGCAGCAGTCTTGTTAGTTCACACAGTGTCAGTTTTGCTTTGTGCTCTGTTTTCTGTTTTTTAATTAATTATTTTTTTAAAATTCCCATTCAAGAAGTGGGCAAATCCAGACGTGGTGATAGGTATTGTTGAGGTCAAATTTTCACCCCTTGAAATTCCATGGCTCTCATGATTGCTGAGATTAATGCCAAAGAAAGGAGTGTTGTTTCACTTTGTTTGTTTGTTTTCCAGCTTTCTTGATTATCTAAACTTGAAGAGATATTTTAAACCTTTCCCCCTCTCCTTGTCTGATCTGTTTCTCTAATAGAGGCAATTTACAAAACTGGAATGTTGGTTGCTGTGAGTGTTTTCCATGGTAAATAACTTCTTAAGATGAATGGCTTCCACTCAATTTGAAGGCTTTTGTGCTCCTGCCAGAACCATGACTTATACTACCTGTACTGTGACATTTTTTAGATTGATTATTTTTCTTCAACTAGTCAATTAAAAGTAAATATATATATATATATATGATTTCCAGTAAAAATGTATTTTAAAAATGCCTACCCAGAAGTTCTCCAGAAAATATTCCTGTGTACATATGCATACTCTTAACACATTCAGGGGAAAGGTGGTATTTTAGACTGGACACAAAATTTCAGAGAGCAAAGAATAAAGTGAATAAAGTAGGTTGTCACATTCTCCCACTGGGACTACAAATTGAAGCAATTTTCAAAGTTTTATGAAGCTTTCAAGCAAAGTCCCTTACCTGTATTTCTAAATTTTAAATATAAATGTTTTGTTTCATCCTTCTCCTTACTATATGCTAGGCATTGTATTAATAGGTGCTAGGAAACTAAGCATGACCAAGACTTGCTCCACACACAGTTCACCATGGAGTTAGGAAAACAGACGTTGTGTATCTGGAGAAAGATTTCAGTTGTGTTGAGGGGATGTGAGTCAAACATTAAGTTGGGAGGCATTTTTTCTTTTCACCAACACGCCCCCTCTGATCAAATGCTAAGCTTGATCAGCACTTCCCCAAAATTTCCCCCATCATAATGGCCACTAGTTTAAAATGCAACCAATAATCCAGTCCCTTTTTTCCATCCTGCAGGGAAGAAGCGGTGCTCAACTGCCACCTCTGCCAGGAAAGAGAGGTTCTCACTGAAGCTCCTAGGATTGGGGAGTATTCCTAATAGAAGCATCTCCTGCCAGGAGATGGAAATGGTTTATTTTGAGGACAACATCCTCACATGTGTATCCCCACATATCCGGGACCCCAGCTGGGTGTCAGTTTCTTGCTCGGAGAACCTGTGATTGGGATTCTCTGGGGGAAATGTTCCAAACGAATCAATTAACGATGCCAGCATCAGGCTCAATACCACTGCACTGAGACCCACCTCTGTATCAGTGCATGGATGAATTACTGGTGCTCATGTAATTTGCAAATAATCATCGTGATAATGCAGTGAAAAATTTCTCCTGCCCTTTTAGACTGAATAGTACCTCAGCAGAGAGCTGCAGGAAGCCCCACCACACCCTCTGAAATGTCTATTTAGGGACATATGTGAAGTTGTACCTCCAGGTCTTTTAATATGGAAGTATCTGTGTGGACACAAGGTCACCTCCTACACTCATTAAACCGATTGAATGAGGTCTGATAACTCTTAAGGGAAATCAGCGCTGAAAATGCTTTTGACTTTTTGGAGACATGAATGGAATACTTTATCAGATTTTACTCAGCATGCAACAGTTCTGTGAACTCCAAAAAGGGCATCTCTCAGTCCCTTCCTCCCCTCCCCCTCTTATTCCTTCTCCAAACATCCTGGGGATTTAGTGGATGTGGATTTAATGTAAGAGGTGGAAAGAGGAAGAGTATCACAGAAAAAGAAATATGTCTCTTCTGATCACATCTGATTTGATTTGATTTTCTCCTTACTTCTGGCATCCAGTGGGATTGAAACAAACTCACAAACACTACCTTCTTTGTTCTACATGATTTGAATAAGGTCATCCAATGGCAGGGTTGACTCCAACAGATAGTCTTATAATTAGTTGTTCTTATTTTTTTTAACGTATAGGTACCTGAATAGATCTTCAGTTATAAAGTACCATTTACCCATATTTCATCCCCATTTTTTAAACATAGCTTCAAATTTGCTTTAATCAAGTCTCTAAAGAAGTAGTTTTATAAAAAATTGTGTCAAGAATAACCTTGTGTTGAGATTTGAAATGGAGTACAATAAAATAGAACTCAGGTAAGAACTTTGAGACCAGCCTTCCAGAGCTCTCTCCTATGCAATTGTTTTAGGTGACTGAAATTTGAGCTTCAAACTAAGGACATCAGAATAATAATGGCCACATAGTGGGATAATGATAATTAGCCCACAAAAGCACAGTTAATTGCCATGAAGGTTGTGACTCAGACTGACAGATAGAGTCAAAGTAAAGTAGAAACCTGAAGCCCCCGCCAAGATTCCTTTATCAACAGGACTATGAGACTCCCACTGAATTTAAGCACAATAAGGTGGAATTGGGACTCAGTCAGCTTTTCTCTCATCCACGCTTTTTCCAGATTTTATTGGATTATTTATACAAAACCTAAAAGTAATAGTTCCAAAGGTCTTTACTTTGCAAAAATATTTATGGTTGATTTTCATTGTTCTCACTAGTTAGGTTCTATAAAGTCACGACAAACACTGAATCGCTCCTAGGGAAAATCGAGGGTTAGGTTCCTGAGAGCCTCTGGGTGACAAGATTTTTTTTTAACCAATAAAGACACCTTTAAATATATATTGTTGATTGATTAACACTGAACTCGCGGTTCGCATCACTGTAACACTTGCCTCAACAAAACTTACCTAACAAGTGTATGTTCTCTGTAAGACACATCACAGCTTTTTTGTGCTTAGGAACACTAGACAGCTCTCCAGCACTATGCGTGAGGCCATTTTAAACAGCAAAATCCCCAATAAACAAAAACCCTATAAAAATTGGAAAATTGTGGCACTAGATATACTGCAAAAAGGGAGACTTCTTAACAGTATGAGAGCTGAACAAGAAGGCAGGGCATCACCTTGTTTGATCTCAGCTGGGAGCGTGGTGGGCATTGGGTGACTCACATTTTTAATTGCTCTCTGTCTACAAGTGTCTACTCAAGTGCCTCAAGCATCAACTTTGGGGTTACAAATAAATTTATTCAAATGAGCAAATTCACAAAATACGGATTTACAAATAATGAGGATCAACTGTGTCAAATGTCTCGTTTAAATGACCAGACACCTCGGCCCATATCTTACGTGATTCAATTTATAGATACTCAACTTACACACAATCATTTTAGGAATACATTATTGTGAGAAGAAAAGATATCTTTTATACTATTTGTCTTCTGTCACCTTCCTCAAATAAATTATATACTATAATCACATGGGATTTTTCTTTTTTATTTGTTTCTATTTATTGCAGACCTCAAGTGCTTTGTGTTTATTTCCAAAGTAGATTTTGGTGCTTTTGTTGTTGCTCTTCAAGTTTGTAATTCATGCAGTTTTTCACAAGGAAGGATAGTTTCAAGAACTAAAGTAAAGAGTTAAAAAAAGAGAGAGCTTAGTGAAGTGAGAGGTGTGTCTTTTTAGAAATTGAAAAAACTGGAGTTCTGGTCTTGGCCCCAAGAACAACATGAACTTAGATGAGAAATAAAGACTGACTATTGTCTGCAGAAGGCAAGTTTCAGAGGAAATCCATCTATGGACTAAAATGAGTCAGTCAGATTCTACCTATCAAATTTTTTACTCTATTATTAGGACTTTGAAAGTAAATGGTTTATATATGAATCCTTTGAGTATATTGTTAAAAATTCAGATTTGGGGGACTTAGCCCATGTTAGGAGCCATATAAGATGCCCACTCCTCCCACCCCCACCCCTGTGATCCATGCCTTCTGGTATTTGTGCTTTATTTAATTCCTTTTTTTTAAATGTTGACTAGACTTATTGATTCACTGAAATGATGGATGTCACCTCCAAAATGGGATTACTTTAAGACTGTGGCTTGGGTGTTGTCTGTATCTCTCTCTCAGAGCACCAGTTACCATCTTGTGAAGACACTCAGGTAGCCAAGGCCTGCCTGCAATCCTGTGAATGAGATGTGAAGTAGATGTTTTGAGATATTTTGAGGCTTACCAACAGGAATACCAAAGAGTAGATTCCCCAGTCGCAGTAAAGCCTTGAAGTGATTGAATCACTGGCCAAGGGCTTGATTGTGACTTCATGAGAGAGTGTTAGCCAGAAACACCCCATCAAGCATAAACAGTACCTAGATGCCAGATTGATAAAAGTGTTGAGTAATTAATGCTTGTTGTTTTAAGTCCCTATGTGTCCTGGTAATTCATTTACACAGCAATGGATAATTTATACTTCCCTGAAGATATTCTGGTATGGGCATTTTATAAACAAGCCAAGTGATTTTGATGTAGATGGTTCATAATCCATTCTTTATTAAGTCCTGGTATTTGGAGTTACAAAGAAAATAAAGAATTCATCAAATCATATATCTTTTAATTTTATCCTAAACAATTGATGCTATATTTACATTACCATAATTATATATTTTTAAAATATTTTTGTTTTTTGCATATTATAATTTTCTTCAGATTCAATATGTCCTGATATTTTCCTGTCACTAATTAGTTTTCTATGCCCTAATTTTTAAAAACTGCTCAATATTCCATTTTAGAATATACTACAAGTTAATCAATTCCCTATTGTTGAGCATTTAAATTGCTTGTGTTCTGCTATGACAAATAACTCATTGATAAATATAGTAAAGTTAAATTTTACACACATCCTTAATTATTTCCTTAGAACAAATTCCTAGAATTTGAACTATTGGGTCAAAAAATGTTATCATTTTGCTCATTCTTAATTATAAGATTCTTTTTGGTAGATATTCGTAATCTTAAACAATTAGAGGAGGTGAAGGCATAGGTGAGGGGTCTATGCCTCATTCCCAATACCTTCAAAATAAGATAGTAAATTATAATAAAAGAGGATTCGAGGCTAAAATCTTCACATGTAACAACATAGCAGACATTAACAAAACAAACAAACAAAAAAAATCATTCAAATTGTAAACTCAATGAAGTCCCAACTCTGTTGTTACAGGTTTTCCGGTAGTGCTTTAAATGAAACATTCACTAGAGGCAAGAATGTTGCAAGGACAAGACTGAATTAAAGTCTTAGTTGGAGTTAGGTAACAAAATCCTCTGGAAATTTCTCAACACAGAACTAATTGAATTATAGGCATAGAGCATCATTTCTAAGAATACTGGGCTATTGGGCTGACCAGATTCTCATACTATATACTCTGCAAGGGCAAAACTCACTGTGCCGTATTTCTAGCCAAACCCTTATCTTAAACACAACTCATTTCACTAGTGAAAATGATCATTCACCAGTAATGACAGTCATTGCTACCTTCAGTTATGCCAATTAGCAAAGCTTCTCTCCTCATATTCTATAGAATAGATCCTTGATAATATTAATAAATAAAGTTAATTTAATTCCTGGGGAGTTTTTGATAAGAGGTTTACAGATGCTAACTGTAATTCCTACCTCTGGAATATGTATTCTTGATTAGGGAACTGCAAATGTTACCCAACAGCAGCATTAGTATAGGTTAAAACCAACACATTCAAAAACACATACACAACCAGCAGCCATATGTCACACTATTTAACAGTTTTAATTAAATTAAATGCAACATGGAAATTTATACACATGTTAACTATGATATCTATTCATTTTGCCAAAGTTTGTGTCAATTCACTCTTCCATCACAGTTTTTTTTTTCAGTTCCTTGCATACTTGCTAATTGCATATTATAATTTTATTTACATCTTTTCTAATTTGTGGACATAAAATGTTTTTCATTTTCCGTTTATTTTATTACTAGTGAGATTAAAGATTTTTTTAAGTTTATGTATTATATGCATTTTATGAATTACCTCTTTGTGTTCTTTGTTCATTTATTTATTTGAGTGTTTATTTTTACCCTAGAGATTTATCAAAATTTTCAGTATATTTAAGATAGTAAGCTTTTCTATGTTGCAAATTTTCTATTTTCCTTTAACTTTAGAAATTCATATCTATTTTAGATTTTTAAATAATTATATTTATTAGTGTTTCTTACATTTCTATCTTTGATGTTGATTTTTAAAATATATTCTTAGGTTTGACATCTGGAAGGGCAATGTAGTGAGTTCAACAGATCCACTCCCCAGCAAAACAGGCATAACTTGACATGAAAATTATTTAAACACACACACACGCAAACACACACACTTAAAGTCAATAGAAGTAGTTTTAAGGATGTGAACTAAAATGAAATCTTAAGGCTCCCTCCACTAGCTGACTGAATGGACCCCCTCTTGGCCAAGGGGATATCCTAAAACTAAATTGTCTGCCAGGAGGAGGGAGGTCAGACTTGCCTCATCATGCCCCCCTCCCTTCTTGGAGATTTCCTTTGCAACTCATTGACAGGCCTGAGGCTATGCAAGACAAACCCCAGGTCCTCAATTTACACAATAAATATATGTCTGGTGGCTTGTCTCTGATTAACAGACCTCCTCATCTTAAAACATTCCAAGCCTTTAGACAAAGCTTCATGTCTTTAACCAATTACTTTAACCAATTACAAGTCAAAGAATCTTTAAACTCATGTATAACCTATAAGCCCCCCTCCTTTGAGATGACCCACCTTTTCAGGCCAAACCAATGTATGCCTCCCACGTATTGATTTATGACTTACCTGTGACTCCTGTCTCCCTGAAATGTATAAAACCAAACTGTAACCCAACCACAGCGAGTCCACTTGCTCAAGGCTTCTTGGGCATGCCTCCAGGTCTTGGTCCTCAAATTTGACTTAGAATAAATCTCTTTAAAATGATTTTACAGAGTTCAGCTTCTTTTCCATTGACAAGGGCATACATCAAATGAATTTTTTTTTTCGAACAGGGTCTTACTCTGTTGCCCCAGCTAGAACGCAGTGATGCAATTGTGTCATCATAGCTCACTACAACCTCAAACTCCTGGGCTCAAGCAGATCCTCCTGCTTCAGCCTCCCAAGTAACTGAGACTACAGGTGTGTGCCACCATGCTAGGCTAATTTGTGTGTGTGTGTGTGTGTGTGTGTGTGTGTGTAGAGACAAGGTCTTGCTATGTTGCTCATAAAGAAATATTTATTCAAGAAAATCTGCTAAAACTCAGCAAGAATAGCGAGAATCGGTAGCATTTGAGCTATGACCTTCTCCTACCAGCTCAGCATGACAGAAACTCCTCTCCAGGTGAGTACAGCCAGGACCACAGCACTTCTGCCCCTTCAGGGTTCCCAGTAGAGGGACTATAGTATCGTTTGGGGAGGAGCATGTCTTTAGCATTTCTTATCCTCCCTACAGTTACCTGTTGCAGAGGCTAAATACTAAGCAGTATGGCCAAGAGACCAGGGCTACCTTCTTCCATCCAGCTCCTCATAGAGCACAGGCTCTTCCTGTAGCACAGCAGGCTGAAAATATTAGGGCCCCAATTGCCCTCACTCCAGTTTATTTGTAAGGTGGAGGTTCTGTGTGAAGAGAGATAAGCCTAGAATAGAGGAGGCTACTGCCCCCACCAAGATCCCTTTTAAATCTAGGGTGTCACTCAGAAGCATCCCACTGTCTCTGCAATGAGTTCCAAAACCATGTCTCAGAAATTTTGTCCAGAAGGAGAGTTGGCCATAAGGAAAAAAAAAGAAATCCCTGACTCTACTTGAAAAAGAGTATGGAGACATTCAATCCTAAGGATGCTCTCAAAAGCAAAGGAAATTTTGGTGGAAAGCAATTAAGAAAAGGATGGTAGCTTTGTGAGGGATATAAACTAGGTCACAAACCAGTAAGCTTACCAGAGGAAACCAGGGAAAAAGAAAGCTAAGAAGAGCCTTCTTTGGGTCAGAGCAAAACTCAGACATTGATCTCAAAATTACCCCATAAAGGAGGCCAAAATTTAATTAGATTGGTCTCAGTCTAGGGAGCAATTTATGCCCTGGGGTATTGTTAAAAACAATGGATCAATCTGTTGGGAATTAGTAGAGCTTAACAGCTGGGTGTAATCATGGAAAAAGAGAGTAGAAGATAACCCTTCTAAAAGGAGTAGAAGATAACCCTTCTAAAAGCCAGCCTGCACCCTCTGAGGAGCAAAATCAGAGTCTTCACAGTGTGAGGGAAATAGACTTCATTATAATAGCCCAGCAAGTGACTATACAAATAAACAAGCAAACAACAATAAAGCCTTGAGGCAAGAAGGAATGACTCTCCAGATTTGTAACAATATATTATCTAAAACATCCAGTTCCCCACAAAAAATTATGAGATATGCAAACAAATGAGAAAATGTGACCCATACGATAGCAACAAAAAAAAAGCAGGTAACAGAAATTACCTGTGAAAGAAACCAGATGTCAGATTTAACAGGAAACAAAAAAACTTCAAAGTAACCATTATAAATATTATGACAGTATTAAAGAAAAGACTGATTAAAGAAGTAATGGAAGACATGATGACATTGTCATTTCAAACAGAGAATGTCAATAAAGAGAAATATTTTTAACAGAGTCTAATGGGATTTCTGGAGTTGAAAAGTACAAGAACTAAAAAATACCCTTGTTATATGAATATTCAGAGCAGTATTATTCAAAATAGTTAAAAAGTGGAAAAGACCTAAGTATTCATCAAACGATGAACAAGTAAACAAAATGTGGTATATTCATAAAATTGAATATTATTTGGCCATAAAAAAGAATGAATTAATGATACATGATTTTATCTTTTATTTATTTATTTTTTTTTATTTCAGCTTATCATGGGGGTACAAAAGTTCAGGTCATATATATTGCCCATGTCTGGCCCATCCCCCCGAGTCAGAGCTTCAAGTGTGACCATTCCCCAGACAGTGAGCATCGCACTCATCATGTAGCTATACCCCCATCCCCTCCCCCCACCCCCCACCTCTGTCCGATACCCAATTGGTGTTATTCTCAAATGTGCGCTTAGGTGATGATCAGGGAAACCAATTTGCTGGTGAGTACATGTGGTGCTTATTTTTCCATTCTTAAGATACTTCACTGAATAGAATGGGTTCCAACTCTCTCCAGGAGAACAAAAGAGATTCTATATCATCATTATTTCTTATAGCTGAGTAATACTCCATGGTATACATATACCAGATTTTACTAATCCACTCATGAATTGATGGGCATTTGGGTTGTTTCAACATCTTTGCAATTGTGAATTGTGCTGCTATAAACATTCGGGTGCAGGTGTCTTTTTTATAGAATGACTTTTGTTCTTTTGGGTAGATGCCCAATAATGGGATTGCTGGATCGAATGGTAGGTCTACTTGAATCTGTTTAAGGTATCTCCATAATGCTTTCCATAGGGGTTGCACTAGTTTGCAGTCCCACCAGCAATGTATGAGTGTTCCTGTCTCTCTGCATCCACACCAACATGTATTGTTTTGGGACTTTTTGATAAAGGCCATTCTCACTGGAGTTAAGTGATATCTCATTGTGGTTTTGATTTGCATTTCCCTGATGATTAGAGATGTTGAGCATTTTTTCATATGTTTGTTAGCCATTCTTATATCTTCTTTTGAAAAATTTCTATTCATGTCCTTTGCCCACTTTTTGATAGAGCAGTGGTGCATGGTGTAGTGCTACTGACTGGGCAGGCCGAGGCGGAAGGATCACTTGAGCCCAGGAGCTTCAGGCCAGCCTAGGCAACATAGCGAGACACCGTTTCCAGTAAAAGTGTTTGCAAATTCACATTTCAGTGACAGTTGATAATGTATTTCTCACATTTGCTTTATTCTGTCTTATATTATTTCAATGTATATAGTTGTGTGCACTATCTCAATATTAATACCTTGAAGCTAGAGCTGTGTATTATTCCTTGATATATAACTTTTACAAATACTTAGAATTAACTAACAGACTTTGGAAGAGGTAGATAAATAATTGAATGAAAGAACAAATGAATTGTGGGTTATCTGTTCTGACAAAATGTTTCTATTGGGAAAAAACCAATATGGAAATGCTTCTATAACTGAAAAGCATCGTGATTTAAATATAAACATTAATATGTAATTTCCACAAAATATAATTTAATAAAATTAAATTTAGCCTGGAAAAAAATCAATAAACCCATTTTATAGTATCTGAATGTCACCCAAACAAGAAACAAATATATTTACATATATATTCCCTTTTCGCTTAAAATTTATATATTCTTCCATGTATCTAAGAATATCTAAGGAAATATGGGCTTTCAAAATTATATAATCAGCTAGATTTAGCCATTCTACAATTTATATATACTTCAAAATATCATGGCTGTACATGGTAAAAACACACAATGTTATCTGTCAATTTAAAGGATAATAATAAAAATATATGTTAGAAAAAAAATTATACATGATGGATGCACTTTGTATACTTTATGCTAACTTGAAGGCAGTCATAACACCACATCTTATATGAGTCCATTCATATAAAATAATAGGAAAGGATAATCTGTAGATACAGAAAGTAGGTAAGTGGACACTTAGGCCTGGGGGGTTGGAAGATAGAAAGATAGGAGAGTGATAAAGGGCATAGGGTTTATTTTAGGTGATGAAAAAATTCCAAAATTTATTTTGATAATGATTGCACAGCTATGAGACCATACTAAAAACCAAGTGTATAGTATGCAAATTATATCTCAATAAAGCTGGTACTATAAAAACTGTTCTAATTTCAAAGGAACATAAATACGCACCTATATTTCTCCTACCATATTCATGCTTTTATTTTTAAAATACTTGTCTTTAATTCTTCTGGCATTAATTTTACTTTATGGGTGATTTTTATTTGTTTTTTTAAATATTGCTTTTGTTTACTAAATCATTAGTCAGTTGCACCAATATCATTATATATGGCAGTTCAGCCTTAACATTATCAATTCTACTTTTACAAAAGAAATAAGGATGTATTTTGAATTTTGTGAAAAAAGTGTTAATGTAAGAGAATACAAGCAAGATACTAAAGGAAATAAATTGAAGAAATAGCACTTGGGCTGGAAACATTTAGCTCAAAGATCCTGCTTTGAGGAAGAATAAGTATGAAATAAAAGGGTGACTAACTCTTGGAAGAGTGCTCCTAACAATTTAAGAGTATAATTACTCTCACGAGAATACCGTGAGAGCCAACTGATGAAACAGTAGCAGGGGCAGTAGAAGGAAGGGTTGGGGGATCAGGTAATAAGGCATTTGCTGCTGAAATAAAAACGACATCAAGTGATGCACATTCTATTTTTCTAGCAAATCTGTTTTTCAACAAATCTGAAATGCTAATTTATTATTTGATAAAATATAACATGCATTTATATATATACACATTATTTATTCATTATATTCTTTAGAGATATACCAGTATTATTCTTACTAATTATTATATATTTATATATATATATTTTAATCTTCGTTAGGGCAAGTAAACCTTTTCATTCTTCTTTCATTGGGAATTCTTGTTTAGTTTTGTTGGCTGATCCCTCAAAATAAATATTTTTTTTTTTTGTTGAGACAGAGTCTCACTTTGTTGCCCAGGCTAGAGTGAGTGCCGTGGCGTCAGCTTAGCTCACAGCAACCTCAGACTCCTCGGCTTAAGCGATCCTACTGCCTCAGCCTCCCGAGTAGCTGGGACTACAGGCATGCGCCACTATGCCCGGCTAATTTTTTCTATATAGATTTTTTTAGTTGTCCATATAATGTCTTTCTATTTTTAGTAGAGACGGGGTCTCGCTCAGGCTGGTCTCGAACTCCTGACCTTGAGCAATCCACCCGCCTCGGCCTCCCAGAGTGCTAGGATTACAGGCGTGAGCCACCGCGCCAGGCCAAAATAAATATTAATAGAATGCATTTATCAGGTAAAAAATTATTATTGATATTATTATTTGGATTGTGTATGACATAGAAAAATAATGATTATACCTAATATATATTTATTTATGCTTTTGATGTATCAAACAATAAGTTTAATCTTTGTATTCCCTATATAAATTGATCTTTATGAGACCTCTATAAGGTAGTTGATATGTATGTGTCTTAGTCTGTTTGTGTTATAAAGGAATACCGGAGGCTGAGTAATTTATAAAGAAAAGAAGTTTATTTGGCTCCTGGTTCTGCCAGCTGTACAAGAAGCATGGCCTGGCGACAGCATCTATTTCTGGTGAGGGCCTCAGACCCGTCCCACTCATAGCAGAAGGCGAAGTGGAGGTAGCATGTGAGAGATCACATGGCAAGAGAGAGGAAGCAAGAGAGAGAGGAGGAGGAAGATGCCAGACTTTTGCAACAACCAGATCTCACGGTAACTAACAGAGTGAAAACTTCCTCATTACTATGAGGACAACATCAAGCCGTTTATGCGGGATCTGCCCCCATGACCCAAAGGCCTCCCATTAGGCCTCACCTCCAACATTGGGGATCAAATTTCAACACAAGGTTTGAAGGAACAAATATTGTTACAAATTGAACACTTATGCAACCAGTAAATATATCAAGAATTAGAACATCGCCAGCAACCTGATAGGTCCCTTGTATCTTCTCCTAATTACTACTCTTTCTTCCTCCCTAAAGATAACCACCCTCCTGACTTCTAACAATCATTTTTTATTATTATATTTAAGGTATGTCTTTTGCAACTAATAATAGCTGGGTTTTATTTTATTTTTTTAATTCCACTTTGACAATTTTTATCTTTTAAGTGGAGTCATTTTTCCATTTACATCAGGTGTAATTATAATACTAACATATTTATATGTAAGCCTACCACATTATTTGTCCTGCCTGTTTTATGCTCTTTTCTTCCCTTCTTTGTTTTTGTCTTCTCTTGAATTGTTTTTATCAATAATTTTCTCCTTTTATTAGTTGGATAGTTAGCCCCTCTTTTATTTTTCTTTTAGAAATCACTCTAGGCTGTGTGTGGTGGCTCATGACCGTATTCCTAGCACTTTGGGAGGCCGAGGTGGGAGGATCACTTGAGGTCAGGAGGTTTGAGACCAGCCTGAGCAAGAGTGGAGACCCCATTCTACAAAAAATAGAAAAATTAGCTGGACGTGGTGATGCACACTGTAGTTCTGTAGTCCTGGCTACTTGGGAGACTGAGGCAGGAAGATCTCTTGAGCCCAGGAGTTTGAGGTTGCAATAAGCTATGATGATGCCACTGCATTTTACCCAGGGCAACAAAGTAAGACACTATCTCAAAAAAGAAAAAAAAAAGGGACGTCACCCTAGCACCCTAGAGATTACAAATGCAACCTTGACATATTAAGTTTAATGTTCTCCTGTACTTTTACCATTTCTCCAATAATTCAAGAAACTTAGAACACTTTAACTGCATGTTTCTCCTTCCAAACTTATTACTATCAGTACTGCGATTTTTAAATCTTTCTCTTCCCTGCTCTCTTTATCTAACTTCTACCTGTTTCCTATGTATCTATCTAATCCAACTTAGCAGTATCACTACTGTTTGGTAGTCATTACTCATTTATATACTGGCATAGTTACCCTTTGGCTCCCTTCATTTTTCCTGCATTCTTATCTTTTATCTAGGCTCATTTAGAATTGCCTATATTGAGGATCTGTTAAGGAGTTCTCTCATATGTTACTTGTCTGAAAATTTACTTTTTT
This sequence comes from Eulemur rufifrons, assembly GCF_041146395.1. Classification (NCBI taxonomy): domain Eukaryota; kingdom Metazoa; phylum Chordata; class Mammalia; order Primates; family Lemuridae; genus Eulemur; species Eulemur rufifrons. Next base: position 181,094,098 of record NC_090989.1, on the reverse strand, counting down.
TTTTCTTTGTAGAGAATATATTGGCTTTGCTTACTGTTGTATCAATTACAATATAAAAAATCCCAAATATTAAGGGCTTAAAACAATACCTTTATTTGCTCAGATTTTGTGTCTCAGCAATTTGGATTGATTCTTCTGTTGGTCCTACCCATCTTACTAACGTGGTCTGGCAGCTTAACTGGAGCTGGCTGTTTTAAGATGCCTTTTTTCTCATGCCTTGTGTTACATGTGAGACCTCGGTTGGACATTCTTCATGTAGTTTCTTATTGTTAAGGAGGCTAGCTTCTTCACTCACTTATGTGCAGTGAAGCTGCAAAACTTCTTAACACCTTGTTCATAACTTTTTTTTTTTTTTTTTTTTTTTTGAGACAGAGTCTCACTCTTTTGCCCAGGCTAGAGTGCCGTGGCATCAGCCCAGCTCACAGCAACCTCAAACTCCTGGGCTCAAGCGATCCTACTGCCTCAGCCTCCGGAGTAGCTGGGACTACAGGCATGCGCCACCATGCCCGGCTAGTTTTTTCTGTATATATTTGTAGTTGTCCATATAATTTCTTTCTATTTTTAGTAGAGACGAGGTCTCACTCTTGCTCAGGCTGGTCTTGAACTCCTGAGCTCAAAGGATCCACCCACCTCGGCCTCCCAGAGTGCTAGGATTACAGGCGTGAGCCACCTCGCCCTGCCAACACCTTGATTATAAGTCCCTAAATATAAGTTCTGTTACATTGTGTTGGTCAATGAAATCATAAGACAAATCTGTTTCAAAACGAGGAGGAAATAAACTCCACCTCTTGATGAAAAGAATGGAACTATATTGCAAAGGGGTGTGCACACATGAATGGGAGAAATTTGGGTGTAATTTTGTTAATTTACCGCAATAAGTTACGTGGTCACAAAATATTCACATTCCTCTCACATGCAAAATATACTCATAAATTCTGATGACTACCAAAGTTCTTGTCTAATTGCAGCATCAAGCTTATAGTTTCAAATCTTGTAGTTTGCAACCAGGCTAGATGATGACAAGGCTTCCAAAGTATAGCTCCTTTCATGTGGCATTTCGTCTGAACTCAAAAGACAAGTTAAATTCTCCCATACACCCAGAATACAATGGTGAGACAGGATAGGATAACCTGATAGAAACTCCTGTTCAAAAGGGGAAGATTGGGAAGCACATAGCAATCATTGGACCATAGATATTTTTTTAATAGGCACATGTATATTGTTAGTTTCTCCTCCTTCAGATGCAGAGAATGCTGCTTGATTATGACCCATTTATGCTCCCTAGGCATAGATCTTTAGTCTATTGTTGTCTAAGGCTCTTGGATTTACCTTTGAATAATCATTCCTTTTCAATGTGAAATGGGCCATTTTGCAGCTGACTATATTTCTCATCATTCTTCTTGCCATAGAAAGTTACTAGCTCATAGGCCACCGTTTATATTGAACAGCCTGGATAGTCTCAGTTCCTTTTAGATCAAGCTAATAGTCCTTTGTTTTTTAATACAATTCTCTTAAAAACTTTGGGATTTCCTTTAAACCTTATTGAGTAATACGCCAAATCCCCAAAACCACATGCACACTTATTTTCAAGACAGATCTGTCTCTGCTTTAGTCATGTCAGGCAGCTGGAAGGCAACAGTCTTAAAATTCTTTTGTTTGGCTAATAGTCTACTAGTCCCCTTCTTAAATCTTTCTGAGGTTCTATTAAAGCATATTAGGGCCACACTCATGATTTGACCTTTACTCTGAGACCAATTCTTACATTGAGAGTATTTTGCCAGCTGGAAGGATACGGGATGACAAATAGTTTTATTTTACAAGGCTGCAAATCCTAGGCCCTTTCTATTTCCTCTAAATTCTGCATGAAAACTGACACTGTCAATGTTCTTACAGATTGCCTTACATAGAGCCACAAATTCATCAAGTACAGTTTCTGTCTCCCAAGTTACTTCAGGTTATAGTTTCTCCTGTCACTGAATTACACAGGTAATTGTAGCCTCCTCATTGCCTTTCCTGGTGAATTTCCTCCACAATTTTCTAAGCTTCACTTAACATCAAGTCCCAAGGCCACTGGCATGAATTTTATGTTTTTATACAGCAGTGAAGTTACTTTTAGATATCAATTTCGGTATCAGTCATCTGTTGCTGCTTAATAAACTACCCCAAAGTGCAATGCCCTAAGACAATAATCAATTTATTCTCTCATGATTCTGTGGGTCAGCAATTTGGGTTGGATTCAACTGGATGGTCCTTACATTTGTCCTCCCTGCAGTGACTGATACAGCTGCAATCGCTTGATTGCTCAACTGGGGCCACATAGTCATATGCCTGATAGTTGGTGCTGACTGTTCATTGGGACTCTCTCTTCACACTGCCTCTCATCCTCAAGGAGGACAGACTCGGTTTCTTCACATGGAAGTCTACAGGCAGAAAGAGAGTGGGAGCTGAAGTTCCAAGGCTTCTTGAGGTCTATGGTCAGAAATCCCACACTCAGACGTCTTCTACCTTCTTTCTTACCAGCCAAAACAAACCTCAAGTCCAGACCAAATTCAAGGGGATGAAGTAATACACTTCACTTCTTAATAGGATAAGCAATGAGGTCACATTGCAAAATGTTTTTCACTTAGGGAGGGGAGAATTTCTGGCCATTTTTTTTTTTTTTTTGTAATTTATCATGTCATTGGTAATCTGTAATTTAATATCTTTTGAAATTTTATAAAAGTCTCATGTATCATAACTTCAAATATTTCTTCTGCCTGATTCTTTCTATAGTTTCCTTTTAAACTCTAATGACTTATATGTTAGATCTTCTTACTCTATTTCCTATGGTTTTATTTGTTTGTTTGTTTGTTTGTTTTGAGAGAAGGTCTCACTTTGTTGCTTGGGCATGAAGGCAGTGGCACGAGCATAGCTCACTGCAACCTCAAACTCCTGGGCTTAAGCGATCCTCCTGCCTCGGCCTCCCACATAATGGGATCAGAGATATGCACCACAACATCTGGTTAATTTTTCTATTTTTTGTAGAGACAGGGGCTCCCTATTTTTCCCAGGCTGGTCTCCACCTCCTGACCTCATGCCATCCTCCTGCCTGGGCCTCCCAGAATAATAGGATTACAGGTGTGAACCACTGGGCCCAGTCTATTCTTATGTTTATTATCCTCTCCTCTGTATTTTTCTTCTTCTTTTTTTCTTTTGGCTTTTAATATTTAATATGGATATTTTCTCCTTATCTGTAGTTTAATTTACTATTTTTCTCTCCAGGTATGTCTAATCTGCTTTCATATTGGCCAATGAGTTTGTGACTCCATTTTTTGTGTTTTCAATTCTATTTGGTAGAAGTTCCTAATCTTATTTTTTTTTTAATCTGTAATACCTTAGTTATTTTAAAGTCTGACTCTAATAGCTCCATTATCTAGAAACTTTATGCATCAGTTCCTATTTCTATTGTATACTCTCTGCTTTTCATGCATGTGGTCTTTCCTCCTCACGTGACTGATTATTTCTGATTCAGTGTGGGACACTTTATCTGAAAAGTTGTAGAAATAATTTGAGACCCAAGATGATGTGGTCTTTTTAGATAGTATTTATGCTTGATTCTGATAGGTGGCTAGAGGAAATAGTAATCTCAGTTTACCTTAATTCTATTATAAGGATCACTATTCCTAAAGTATAGCCTGACATGATCCTAACTCACAAAATGGTAGGTTTACCAAGATGCATTTTTTTGCAGACCTAGATAAACATTACTCCATGAGGCTGTTAATAGCACTGATAATTTTCCCTGTCTCTCAACCTCTCTTCCAGAATTAGAAATGGCCTTCCTTAGAGAAACAACAGCCCCCAAGTACATTCTTGCCTTCCTGGCTTTCACTTAAAGTTTATCTTCATTGCCTTGTTAGCTCTCTGATACCTGCAAGCATATTTTTAAAAAGACATTACTCAATTTGATATCAGTGGGATGGGTGGTCTGGATTACCTTGCCAAAAGTGGATGTCCTAGTAGTTTCTATTATTATCCTGTTTTACTGCTTAGAAAGTTTAACCATGTTCACACATCTAATAAATGGAAGCTTGAAGGGAATTGACATATTTACAGAACTAAGGTTTCCAATTCAGTAATGCTCATTGTTTTTGCAATTACAGATATTTATAAAAAACAGAAAAGGAAAAAAAGCAACATCTGCCAAGAACTTTATTCTTATAATTTAGTTCAATTAATATTTATTAAGCATTTATGTGCTAAGCACCCAGTAAAACACTGGGAAACAAAGATGTAGAGACAACTAGGACATCAAGGATGTTTTCCGTTTCTCAGCTCTCAGTTTTGATAGTGGGAAGAAACTTACTAAAGTTTACCAATACAGATGACTTTTATTTCTATTTAATCTATGACATGCAAGAGTAATTAATTTGTATCATATGCAAATTCTATAGAATAAACGTGTGTTTATGTACAAACACACCTATTTATTCATCTATCTTTGTAATGGAAAATACCTGCTTCTTGAATCTGTAATTCAATGTCTCTCCAAGTGTGGTTAAGGATCCCTATCCTCAGATCACATGGGATGCTTGTTAAAAATCAGACTCCAAAGTCCAGCTCCGTTAAAGAAAACATAAATCTCTTTTGGTAAGGCCTTTGGAAACTTCAAAAGCACCCAGATGATCTTCATGCACATTAAATATGGATATCTACTTCATTATATGTATACTTGCTATTTAAGTCCTCTAAAAAGAACTTCTCTTATAGCTTAGTCATTTTTTTTTCTTGGACTAAAATCCTTTCTTGAGACCTCAATTACCATCCACATGTGGATAAATATCAAATCTCTTCAATCTAAATATCTTTAATCTAAACCTTCCTCTTGAGAACTGGCTCTGAACGTCCATTTGCCTTCAGAACAAGTCTGCGTGGATGTTTCACAGGCAAGACTGTCCAACACTTACCAATGTTCTTGACTATTCTCCTAACTCACTCCCCATTTGTTCATACTCCTTAGTAGCCCTCAGAGTGAAAGGCCTTACTGTCTGTCTAGTTGCCCAAGCCAAAAACACGATCTTCATCCTGATTCCTCTCTCTTCCTTCATTACCTCTTTCAACATATTGATGACATTGAAAGAGTATTGTGGTAGATTTTATAAATACGTCCCCAGTAAATCTAATTCTTTCCATGTCCATTGACATAATATAGCCTCTAGACTTTTCTTGGCTGAATAATAACGATTACTTAAAAAAATTCTCAGCTTTCAGGCTCTTTGTATCTGTGACCACTAAACCAGAATGGCCTGGCATGATGGTTAAAAATTCATAAACTTGGCCCTATCTCATACCTACTAAACTGTAGCTAGAGGAGTGGGCTAGGAATTTATTCTGTAATAGATATCTCCAAATGTAAGTTTGAGAGTTTCTACTTATAGGGCCGGACACCTTCCCTGAGGACAGCACAGAGGGGTTAAGTGTAGAATAAGGCAATTGAATAGTCAGAAATAGAATAACTCTGGCATGCATAAAGAATGCCAGGTGTGAAGGAAACCAGAGAGATAATACAACCCAAACCCCTAACTGCACAGAGGAAAAGCTGAGACATACAAGGTCGCCCAGCTGCTTAGTGATAAAGTCAGGAAACAAAGCCAGATCAAGTGTCTTCCATTCAAGCACTTTCCCTTAAACTATGTGCTTTCTCTCTCTTCAATATATCCAAAACTACAGATTATTTTAGGAAACTTATTTAGACAAATGGGAGTTTGTTATTATACATCTCCCAATGTTACTTCTTGAGTAAAATATATAGCTTATTCATGTTCTCCTAAAAAAAAAAAAAATCAGCTATTTGCTTTTATGGTTAAGATTTCCAAATGCTTCTAAAGAAAACCAGTGCATACTTCTTACTAAGGGAAAAATATACTTTATAGGTTTTTAAATGTAAACCACAAACGTAATTGAAATCTTAATTATAAGGCAAGACTGAATTTAAAGACGAGGAAAAGTCAATCTAAGCAATTATAAGAAACTCCTAAACTTTTTCCACTCAAAGAATGTGAAGAAATTTTAATTGAGATATGAAGACATCATCTACCTAGAAATTTTAAAGGAAGAACATCCTTGTTTAACTTCATTATCTAGCTCTGAACTTGAAATTGTGATAAAAAGTTATGATTTCTTTCCAATTATTAAAGAGACATGTATTTTAGAAAAGGGAAGAGATGTTTAAATGCCTTATTAAAACTTGTTCAAAATGTCTTGCATAAACAGAAAAAAAGTTCCAATTTAGGAAAAAACAGCAGTTTCAAGAAAATTTGTGAAATTCAGACTATATTAGCACTCTAAATTTTCTTGAAAATATCTAACAAACTGTCGCCTGTGAAATAAAGGACAGAAAACCTCATCACCACTGAATATTCATTTATTAGGCAGATTCTGTGAGCCCAGGGCCCAGGCTGGGGCTTTCTCGGTGTTCCTGCCCAACTTCCCCGTGGTAGCCAGGCAAGATTCTGTGTGTGAGACGGTTTTTGCCCCTTACCCTGGGGAGATGGAATTTGCTTCTGTCCCTTCCCGGAAACAGTGAATCTTTACCTGGATCTTGAGAACTGGAGGATTTCATACCCGTCTCAGAGCAGATTAGGCATTTAAAAAAAATTCAGTTGGCCAATCTGTCTTTGAATTGGAGTGTAATCTACTTGCACCATATGTGGTTATGTATCTAGTTAACTTAAATATATCATCTTGCCATTTGTGTTCTATTTGACCCATCTTTCTTTGTTTGTTCCTTTTTTTCCTGCCTTATTTTGGATTTGAAATTGTTTTCTGTATTTCATTTTACCTCTTCTATTGGCTTTTTAGCTGTGCTCTTTTTGTCATGGATATCACTTTTACATATGTTTGAAAACCCACAATATATTTTTTATATTTGCTTAAACAGAGAATAGTTTTCTAAATACTATTTTTAAAGTGTAATATTTAACAACATATCTTCCTGAAGACATCAGGAAGACAATCATTACTTCAGCCTGAAAAAGAAAGTCTTTTAGTGTGGGTCTCTTGGAAACAAATTCTATCAAATCTTATTTCTCTGGAAATCTCTTATGTGCTCTTATTGTTGAAGACTTAGAATTCTAGGATGACTTCTAGGTTGACTTTTTCATACTTTGAAGGGTAATTCCTTGTCTTCTGTTTTTACTGTTTCTAATAAGAAGTCATTTATAATTCATCCTGGACCTCTGAAAGTGGTGTTTCCTCTTTGTTGGTGGGTTGGTTTTGTTTTCCTTGCTGGCTGCTTTTGAACATTTGTTTTCATATTCTTAGTTTTTAGCAATTTGACTGTAATATGCCTATAGATAGTATTATTTGCAATTATTCTACTCGTTATGTTCTGTGCTTCTTGGGTTTGGGACTGATGACTTTCTTCAAATTTGGAAAGTTTTCAGCATTATCTCTTCAAATATTTCTTCTGCCTTATCACTCTATCTCTCCCTGCTCCCAGACTCCTTTTATATGCATGTTAGATTATGTGATACTGTCCCGCAGTTCAGGTGTTCTGTTCTACTTTTTAAAATTAATAAACATTTTTTTAGAGCAGTCTTAAGTTTACAGAAAAATTGAGTGAAAAATACAGACAGTCCCCATGTTACCAATGCTTCCCAACACACACACACACACACACACACACACACACACGCAGTCTCCCTATTAATTAAGGTCTTGCATTAATGTGATATGTTTATTATAATTGATGAGCCAATACTGATACATAATTAACTAAAACTCATAGTTCACATTAAGGTTCACTTTTGGTGTTGCACATTTGGTGGGTTTTGAGAAAGGTATCAGGTAAGTATCCACCATTACAAAATCATACAATATAGTTTCACTGCCCTGAGAATATGTTCTGCTCCACCTCTTCATCCTTCCCTAGAAGCCACTGATCTTTTTACTGTCTCCACAGTTTTGTCTTTTCCAGACTGTCATGTAATCGAAACCCTGCAGTATGAAGCCTTTCATATTGGCTTCTTTCACTTAGCAATATGCATTTAAGTTTCCTCCTTGTCTTTTTGTGGCTTGATAGGTCATTTTCTTATTGCTAATAGTCCATTATCTGGATATATTAATTTGTTTATCCATTCAACTATTAAAGATCCTCTTGATTGTTTCCAAATTTTGGCAATTACGAATAAAGCATTTGTGGGTTTTGGTGGATGTATGCTTTTGTCTCGTTTGGGTAAATACCAAGAAGCATGATTGCTGAGTCTGTGCTAAAAAGCATGTTTAGTTTTGTAAGAAACCACCAAACTATCTTCCAGAGTGGCTGTAGCATTTTGCATTCCCCCCAGTAATGAATGAGAGTGCGTGTTGCTCTGCATCCTCACCAAACTCTGGTGTTGTCAGTGTTTTGAATTATAGCCATTCAAATAGGTGTGTAGTGTTATCTCATGGGTATTTCAGTTTGTGATTTTTCTAAAGGCATAAGATGTTGAACATCTTGTAATATGTTTATTTGTCATCAGTTTATTTTCTTTGGTGAGATCTTTTGATCTTTTTTGACTGCATTGTTTGTTTTGTTGTGTTTTAAGACTTTCTAATATTTGACACCAGTTTTTTAATCAGGTATGTGTTTCACAAAGATTTTTCTCTTAGTCTTTTGTTTGTCTTTTCTCATTGTTTTAACAGTGTCTTTGCAGAGTTAAGTTTTTAACTTTACTGAATTCCAACTTTCAGTTTTTCTTTCATAAATTGCGCTTTTGCTATTGTATCTAAAGTGTCATTGACAAACTCAGGGTCACGTAGATTTTCTCCTATGTTATCATCTAAGAGTTTTACAGTTTTTCATTTAGTTCTATGATCCATTTTGAGTTAGTTTTTGTTAAAGGTATAAAGTCAATGTTTAAATCCATTTTTGACATGTGGATGTCAGATTTTCCAGTCCCATTTGTTGAAAAGCTGTTCCAATTTTTAAACTATTTTTTTCTTTGTAAAATAATTTCTACTGGCTTGGCCTTGAGTTCATTGATCTTTTCTCTGTTTAGTGTTCAATTGAGCACATCCAATGAATTTGCATTTTTGATATTGCACTTTAGTTTTAGAGATCCTGTTATATTCTTTTTTCAATTTTCCATTTTGTCTTGAAATTCTCCACTCCTTCCCTCATTCTATCCATCCATGCTTGTGTATGATTTAATCTGTTTATAATAGTTACTTTGAAGTTTTGGTCTATAAATTCTAACATATGGATTGTTTGTGTATATGTCTCTATTGATTCCTTTTTTCTCTTGGTTATGGGTCATAGCTCTCTGCTTCTTTGTAAGTCTAGAAAATTTTAATCTTTGCTGTGTATTGTGGATGGTGTATTTTGGCCATTTTTTATTTTGCTATTTTCCTTTAGAGAGTGTTGAGTTTTACTCTGGAAGGAAGCAATTTATTGGCAGTTCACTTTACTCATATTGAATCTTAGTTTTAGAGTTGTTAAGATGGGTTTATTTCAGTTTGTTATTAGTTCCAAGGCAATGTTGTTTGTCCTTGTATGTGTTCCTTAACCTTAAGATTTTACCTCCAAACTCTCTCCCTAGCATTGGGCATCTGTTGAAAGCTTTGCTTAGCTATTTAGACACCCACATGTTGCTTTACGATTTAAAAGAAAATTTTTGTCCTGTACATCTGCAGTTTAGGATTCAGCCAAGTATTTGAGGTGAATCTACACTCATATTTAAAATTTTCCACCCTGGGCTTCTTTTAGGGAATTTTTTCTCAATTTCAAGCCAGTCTGGTAGCCCTGAACTTGAATCCCTGTCTCCACAGCCCTACCTCTTTATATAATACTTCGAGTATTCCCCTGTGTCGTAGCGAACTGGTGAGTGCCTTCAGGGATAGTTCAGGTCAATGGAGTCTACCTGTTGCGATTCCCTTCTTTCACGGATTTATAATTGTTATCTGAAGGGGAATTGAATGGGTATCACATACTGTTTCTTTAATGGAAGCATAATTTCTCCCTTTCCAATTATCATTATGATAAATTCCATATCTGACATTCCCAAAATATCAATCACCCTGAGTCTGGTTTTTTTCCCCCTTAGGTTTGGTCATTTGGTTTTCTTTCCTAACATGCCTGGTAATTTTGAGTGCTGTAATTTTGAGTATAAAAAATTGTAGACTCTCTGAATGATCTTGTCTTACACTAAAAAGGACTTAATTTACATTTAATAAGTATGGGCCTATTATTTTAATATAATCAGGGATTCAGATTTTCCAAAGCCATATTTCAGGTTTTCATGCAGAATTTGAGAGGGGTATTAAATAAAGGTCTTAATTCAAGATGAGAAAGAAGGAAGAGTTCATTTGGAAATCTTTTGGATCTTATATGATTATCACAGGTTCATTTTATCAACTACTGCTATATCCTGTACTAGGTATGTTTTATGACTTCTTGCAATTATTGAAGATATATTTGACAGCATTTATTTTTTACGAAATATGACACTGGAATATATATTCTAATAGAGATAAATATGTGCCTCATACTCATCTTCGATCAGTTTTCCCTTCTCAGACTTTAGATGTCAGGAGATTCAGGGAGCTGAAACTTCATGAGAAAGAACATAGTATATATAGTACAGCAGAATAAGCCTGAATTGGATTTTTTAAAAAATAGCCCAAGTAATTAAGCTAGCCAGAATTCAAATCCCAAAGATAATTTACATATTCTAAAGCAAAGGCAGTTTACTGCATTGAATCCAAATAAATGAAATGTCCAGGCGAGAGCTTTGTCATTTTCCATAAAAATAAGCTGATTTCTTTCTTAAAAGATTCCATATTTCTGATTTCCTGAATTCTCTTCTCAAAATAGTGGGTTTATGTTACTATGTTTCCACATTTGAGAGACCAAAAAGTTCTGTATCAGTGGTTTGCCAACTCCCAATATTGTTTTTTTAGCAGATGTCCAATGTGTAAAATTGTTCAAATTTGATCTGCTCTAGTTAAAGAAGGGGTGAAAATGGAGCTGTTTTATCCTTTGGGACCTAGAGTTTTTAGGGTCTTCAACTTTTCAGCACCTTCAGAACAATTAGATATATTTTCCCAAAAGTAAAATAACACAAAACAAAACAAAACAAAAAAAACTCAAATAAAAATTAATAAATATTTGATTAAATGTCTTCCAAACGTATTTTCTCAACTTCATTATCCCTAAACATCTTGTCTGTCACTTAGGAAAACATTTTGTGGATTAGACTTTTCTCACTTTGTAAGAATTCTTGCATATGCATTATGATTGCTGAGAAATCATAGGCAATAAATTAAACGAGTTTTTCACATCCACACAATTGCAGAAACAAAGTTATAAAGTTATTTAAAATTTATTTACTGTGTAATGTGGGTTGAGTTTAATGTTTGATAAAATCTTTACAGGAAGGGATCAAAAAGTCACCACTAGTGGGCTTCTTTGACCTGCTCCCTTTTGCAGAGGCTCAAGAAGGTACACACTTTGAGAACCACAGCAGTTTGTGAATTCTCAAGTCTCTTTAACCTCATAATATTTATTATGCATTTAGTCTATATCAGGAATTACAAGTGTGTTTGTTACACACTGAGTAAGATGGAACTAGCTCTTCATCTTATATCATGGTTAAGATTATTAATGGCAATATAATAATAGCTATCTAAGTTGGGAAACAGTTTAGTCTGGAAGTGGAAACCATTCTTGAATGATATTCAACTTGTTCTTCAATAACATTAGCTTATATATGAAAAATAAACTGGGCTGTGGTTAGAGAAGATTACTGAAACTCTGGACTCACCACTTCTATGTCAGACCATTCTGTGGTTTCAGTTTACTTATCACCTTTCTTACAAAAACTTAAAGTGCATATAGCTACAATCTGAACTCTTCGGGTAAAAGATGTTCTTATAATTAAAGCACTAGGGAAGTAACAACACATAGCATCTGATTTTATTTTATGGCACTGGGTTCTGAAACAATATTATCTCTCTGAATTTTTAACTGAATGTCCTAAAACCTCTTAAATTATGGTAATTCTAGATCTACAAGTCAAAAGCAGCACATTCCCTTAGCTAGTTTTAAAGTAATTACTTAAGAATATTTTTGTCCATTTTTAGGTCAATGAAAAGTATACTCTCTATTGCAAAAAAAAAAAAAAAATTTGGTTCTGCAAATACAGTTTTATTTTACAGAAATTCAACATTATAAACAGCAGACACCTCCCACCCCACCTGCCCCCTTTCCCCCACCCATCCCACTGGGTGCAGACCATGCCATGCAGAGAGTGAGCAACACTGTGACCCTACTGCTTTGAAGTGAGAATGGAGAGGAATGGAACCTACCTGCCCTGCACACAGACGCACCTGCCCACTGTGCAGGCCACCAGAGTCTGTCTGGGCCCAGCCCGCACTGGCCCAGTTACATGGATCCAGCCCATTTCTCTAATTCCTTCATGTCATCATCCTCCTCTTCCTCCTTCTTGGCAAGTTTTGATGGTAGAGCTATAGAGGAAACACTTGGTAGTGGGACTCTTTCAGGTCCACTGATTTCCAAGCCGATTCTTGTTTAGTTCCTCCTGTTCTAGTTCTTCTAATTCAACCGTGAGTTCATCGTCATCAAACTCTTCTCCAAGCCCTATGGATTTTGAAATTGCTGTTGAAATCCCTCTGCAAGTTCCTACTGGTCAGCAATGTCCTGCATTAACTCATCAACTTTATCCATGTCCATGTTTTTGTGGGCAGCCTTCACGGCCATGAAGAAAAAGAAAAAGAAAACAATTATATTACAAACCTTCTTTTGGAGAAATTTACAACCCAAGAAATCATGAAACAGCCTTTGCTGGAAGCATTTGCTGTTTAGTCTTAGTAATTTAAGCTCTGAATACAATTTAAACATAATGTTTTTGTTGGGAAATTGTACCAGCTCAGGAAAATTTCACATTTTTAACTTATGTTATTGCTGTGCAGGGCCCTTTTGTGTGCCTTAGATGTTGACTTATTGCTAAAATTTGACCCTGATTAGGACCATAAAACCCTAACTTGCTTACTAAGTGCACCCTTTTATTCTTTTGGAGGAGTGATAAAAATACACACATGGATTTATTCTTCAAATAGCTAGGCATGAATGTATTTGTCCTTCTCCTTAATATTGACAGAATACTATACTCTAGCAACTTTGCTGCAACCTATTATTACCTGAATAAGCCTTATTTGTTATTCATAAGCTTTCAAGTACTTATTTTATCATTTATTTTTTTACTCTTCATTGTCTATAATTGCTTCTTAAATGCTTTCAAATAAAACTTCTTTACTTATCGTTTCTATGTTTTCCAACATCATCCCTTGTAGTCAAGGTGAATCACTGCCACCCCGTTTGCTACTGTTTTGTGCTAAATAAGTATATTTTACTGTGGCCTATATAACTGATTTCTTTACTGCTGTTATAAGAGAAGTCTCTAAGCCCACTGAAACCAGTCTTAGGTTTGCTAAAAGACTACTTCTCAGTATGTACAGAATTTTATCTCTCCCTGTGCCTACTGTAGACCATAAAGTAATTAAATGAGGTATATATAATAGATTCATTTCTGTGTTGAAGACCCTGTTGTAACAGAGGTCACTGTTTAATTGACCTCAAAATTTAAGCACTTTATTGTGAAGAAAATATGATAGAACAGGATTTAATTTTTCTGGTTATTTTATTACCATTGAATATATTCAAACATGATAGCTCAAAAAATTAGGCATTTGGATGGCTTGGTTCTAAGGAATGAAGGATCAGAGTTGTTGGTATCTAATTTGAATAGAGGAAGGAGAAAATAAAAGGTTCAATTCAATCAAACAATGAGACAGTTTAGTTCTAGATATTCAAGGCTGTTAAAATATTATATGTGTGGATGCTTTATGTCAGGGCTGTAGCTTGAATATACTCTTCCCACAGACCATTTTGGCATAGGGGCACCAGAGTAAATGAACTTCCATCTTGATTAAATTACTGAGGTTTCATGCATCTGCATAGTCATTTAAACACATCGAGAATTAGGGAAATACATCTTCAGGGACCCATGAGACTAATGAAACCCATGCGTGAATAATAGCTGGGTCATCACTACAGGCAGTGAAGGACTACAAAGATGTGGTCTTGGCTCACTGTGTTTTGAAAGTTCAATAGTATTTACCAAGCACTGGAATCAAGGAGAGGGTTCATGCAATACATGCCCTTAGCAAGAGTTCATGCATTTGGTTACATATCTCATGAAAGCTACAGTCACAGACTACTACTGAAAGGCTCCTCTTATAATATTTCAGGCCAACAAACCAAGAACTGCCTGCTAAGCAGAAAAAAAATACAAAAGATAAAACATTAGAGATGCAACCTGGATTGAAGATTCTTCAACTTAAGAAAAAGAAAAGGAGTCATGGGCTACAAAACATTATAACTAAAATCACCTTGCCACCTAACATTGTAATAAGATTAACATTTACTCATTCATTCATTCATTCATTTATATAAAAATATTTTTTGAGCATTGACAACACACCAGGCACTGCTAGGACAATGCTATGGGTTCATGCTCTTTTGCTCATCTTTATAACTCTAGTACTTATTTGTTTTCTGTGCTTAACACACTGCCCTTGGCTTCTGGCAGTAGGACATGTACTCCAATGACTAGAATGTAAGATATTCTTTAGAGAATAATTAAAAGTGAGAAGTCATGATCAAATATTAAGCTTTCAATACTTTAAATATTTATTCCTCTTCTCCATCCTTGACTTTTTTTTTTTAAACTTTCAAACAGTATTTTCTATTTGTCTATCACTCCTCCCTATATAACGATATTTGCATAAGGTATTTGGCTATTATTCTAACCCCCACTCTCACATCTGAAAACCAAATCCCATATCACAAGGGAAGCCTGGCAATCGCAATAGGGCAGTGGCTCAAATTTAAATTTCTGATTTTATCTTCAAATGAGGTGTTATCTATAGTCCCAGAAATACTGACAGAATCGAAACAAAGACCTTCATCAGACATTCATTTGTTAGATTAAAATATTTGAAACATTTAATAATTTTTGTTTGGTATTTCCTAATTTTTATGATACCAGGGATGTCAGAAAGTAAAAATGTTCCGGGTCTCTCCTGATTGCTGAGAGGTCCTGAATGAATCTGGGCGAGTGCCCACGAATAACGTATCTCTATCATGTTTGCATCTGATTATGACCGTGTTGACTTCTGTAATCAAGTCAATGGCTTACTTATTTATTGATGATGTTTGTTTTTACCAGAGCCTTTTACCACCACAAAAATATGTTTAAAACTCTCATAGTGTCGAGAACCCTGACACTAAAAAGTACTACTTGCTAGGCTGAACCACAACAATGTGACTGAGCTGGGAGGCCCTACTGTGCTCTATGAGATATTAAAAAATTAATTAACAATATTTTTTATATTTTTAGTAACAATTCTAATCATCCATTAATCTGTCCAGTGGTCAGCAGGCTCCACTGTTAGTGTCTGCCAGTATAGAAAGTGGGCTTACACTTACAAGTATAGGCAAATATGCACACATTACAGTTCTTAGCTAAGACCCCAGACTCAACAATCTTTTGTTTTAATGGCAGCTATAACCAAGCCATGAAATCTCCATTGATTTGCCATGTAACTGTCCATAAAAGAATTGTTCAAGGCCTGGCTCGGTGGCTCAGGCCTGTAATCCTAGCATTCTGGGAGGCCTAGGCAGGAGGATCAATTGAGGCCAAGATTTCGAGAGCAATCTGAGCAAGAGTGAGACCCGTCTCTACTAAAAATAGAAAAAATTAGCTGAGTGTGGCAGTGTGTGCCTGAGGCTGAGAATCGCTTGAGCCCAGGAGTTGGAGGTTGCTGTGAGCTAGGCTGACATCACAATACTCTAGCCCCGGGGACCACAGAGAAGTGTCCAAGTGGATCAGATTCCTGCAGCTGCTAGGATTCTTGAGAGGTTCCATAGCCTCCATTCACCTAGCTAGTTTTGACTCTTTATATAGGTATGTTCTTTCCATGGTATTCTTTTTTTTAGCATTAGGTATTCTTTGAGGGGACAGGGAGTCATGTGTGTTCATGGGGTACCTCTGTAGCACTTTAACTTCTTAAATATCAAAAACAGTAATGTGAGAGCATCACAGGTAGAATCTCATGCTCCTCAAAGCATTCACAGTCCTTCCATCTGCATTAATTTTCAAGCATTTAGCTCAGATTATCTGGTTGCAAATCTAGTGCTTTGAGACATTCTGGCTCCATTTGACAGAAACACTTTATTTTGACCTTTGGTTTCCTCTCTACCTCTTGCATTACTTTTCTGTGGAACATGCTTGGGTAGTTTTTTGAGAGACCAATTTATAATTTCTTGGCACACATCAGACGGCATGAAAATGTGAATATGTTAATGATGCTAATATACAGATTATACATTCAAATGACTGTGACTTATGTGTGTAACGTATTCTGGTTATTTTATTCCTCAAACTGTTAATCAACAAGTTCAGGAACTAAATCTGTCCCTCTTTTGACCTTTGTAAATAAAACCAACATTATGTATGCAATTTTTAAAAGGCAGCATTTGGGCTTGTAAATATAGCAGATTTAGTTGCTTTTAAATCTGTATTGGACTGTTTTAACAACTTTAATAATACTGAGGTTGCTAAAATGCTGACGAGTCTTCATTTATCTTTTGTTCTAAATAACTCAAGGTGGCACACATTTATCCTGAAATCCTTGCAAAACGAGGTGATGGAAGTCAGATCACCGCAAACCTATCTGGATAATATTAGCATCGCTAATAGTAATCTATAATTAACTCGTGGCAACTCAGATCCATTTCAACATTGTACCTTTTCCTTTTATAAAGATGTACAGTTTAGAAAGTGACTGTCCATACTTTTACTTGTTTTTATTCTGATAATCATCATGATTATTACCATCATCTTCACCAAGGATTTATTGTTTACCAATACAAAATGCTGCATGAAGAACTGATAGAGGCAAAATCCAGTCTCTGATCTTAAACATAATAAGAGAAATTCTCCTTTTTTCCTAGTGAATGTACAGATGACTTAAAATTTTATTATTTCAATTTTCCATATGATGCCAGTGAATTAGGAACGGAGCTACCTCCATTCAAGAAAAGTAAAAACAAGGCCTAAAGTAAGTAAAAGCAGCTTTATCGAGAATAAAAACAGCATCAAAGGAATCAGCCTAGTTCTGCTAGTAGTCTAAAATATTCCTTATCAGAATATTCTCTCCTGGAAAAAAGGATTGGGATAGTGTAATAATTAAGAGATAATTTTCCAAAAACAAAGGAAAATAAAATTATTTTGTGGACCAGTAAGAATACAGATATTATCTAAAATAAATTTCAATCTTTCCTTCAAAGTTAAAAACAAAACAGACAAACAAAGAACACCACACTACAACTTCGCTTTTCTCAATTTATACAGGAAAGTGGCACTAAGTGAAGATGCCTGAAATCTCAGTGTTCTCTACTGATTTGAAAATTAGCTATAGTTTGTGTCATTAGACTGTGTCTTTGGAAAATAATCGCACAAGAGATCTGTTTGGATTAAAAATGCATCCTGATGACTCTTTTCATTGCAATGAACAACCAAATTAGTCTGTATGTGTTCCTTTCCAGAAAGTGTATGATAGAATAAATGGTATTTACAACCACTGCCTCTGAGGAGCCTACATACACCCCGAATCTGCTGTTCTTTTAGCAAAGATGAATATTGATATTCCACTTCCATGTCTACCAGTGTCCCAGAAACATGCGGTCACACCTTTAGCCTCTCACTCTCCTGGTTAAATATTACTGCATGGAGCTGTCAAATTTCATTCCAAAGTTCACAGTCCGTGCGCTGCTCACAGCCTTTCCTTGTCTGCCTGTCAGAATCAGGGGCTGTCTCAACATTCTCTTGTTAGGGGGTATCTATGGCAGCACCTCTATTGTATAAAAGCAATAGATCCTGAATGATGTCACACTTTACCAGAAACTCACAAATTTGTGCCAGTATCTGATGTTAAGTTTCCTTGGCAAGCATTTAAAGAGCGTCAAGATTTGCCTCACCTCTATCTCCAACCTTAGGTGGAGTGCAGTGGCACTAATTTCAGTAATGGAAAAGGTGCTCTTCCTCATCTAGAACTGTACCAACGCCTGCATGTATTCTGCACAGCCCAATATTTTGGCAACCCTTCAAACCAATATGCAGTAAATATGTTTTCAGTGTTTTAAAACATAATATGTGGTGTGTAGGTTAATAGATGGTGATGGAGGATCACGGCTGTTAGGCTTTTTTAGCCTCTATTTTATTTTTCTGAACAATTCCCTTTTGGCAACAGAGTAGTAGACCCTAATCAGAAAAACAAAACTACCCAGTTACCCAGACTAACTTTCCTTAGAAGACAGCTTGGAGGCTCCTTTTTGATGAGCACATCCCTTGTAGGCTTCACCCCTATCCTGGGTGACTCATCTAAAGAGTCCTTTCAAATGAACTTTTCCTGTTAAATAAATATATTTTTTCCTTCATCTCATATTTCCAGGTAATATATTTTTTAATGACTCCAGTGAAGTTTTAGTGCCTTTTATCAAATGTCATGCCACAGGGCTAACTCAATCCCATTCTGCCCTCACCCCAAATTAAGCTCTTTACTGGCCTCAAAGTTTCCACCCTGGGCATGAGACACTGACTCTTAGGAATGACATCTGAGTCCAATCCAAGCTCCTTCATGTAAAGAGGAGAAAATGGAGGTCCCA
Source organism: Eulemur rufifrons (assembly GCF_041146395.1). NCBI lineage: Eukaryota > Metazoa > Chordata > Mammalia > Primates > Lemuridae > Eulemur > Eulemur rufifrons. The sequence goes on along the minus strand of NC_090989.1, from coordinate 181,075,329 downwards.
GAAGAAAAACAATCTGCTTGAGATCATCCAGTACAGGTAGTGTCAGAAGTAGGTCTTCTGATCCTGGCCGAGCACTTGTTCCATAGAGAGTAATTGGATTAAGAAATTATGTAATGAGGAGAATAAAATATTAGCTATCACACACCCTTAGAAATTAAAAAAAAATCTTATTAAAGATTTTCCAAGATACTTTTTTATATTGCAACCATCTAATCTTGATTCTCTAAGGCATATTTTTGGGCTTTAATTATACTTTCCATTTTTTCCCCTTTTCCCCACTGCCTAGGAACTTCTCACACCCTTCATCTAGTTAACTCCTACTCTTTTTTTTACATGTCACCTCAGGTATCCTTTTCTTGGAAGAATCCTTTTCTATCTATATGAAATGCTTTTTTAAAAATACTCTTACATTTCTGAGTAGCATTCACCTTAATTGTAATTAATGGTGATTTATATATTTAACATTTTTCCTGGAGATGGTGAGGAACATACTGTTTTTCTTCTTGGTTGGTAGGTTATATGGATATAATCCCAGAATTATCTAATGCCCTGGATCCAGATGGCCTGAGGGAATGAGATCAATATGCACAATCAGGAATAAGAGAGAGTACAAAGGGAAGATATAGTATAAAGTGGCGGGGGGGGGGGCAGGGGGGGTGCAGAGAGAGGAGAGAGAAAAAGAGAGGGACAGGTCTGACATATTGGAGTCCCTGGTGTTATGGTATCCCATGGTATTCCAAGGCTGGCTCCATTTATGCCCCAGCCACAGGTTCGTTAAACTAGTCAAAACATTATGTTTTTGATTTCTTCTTTATTTTGCTTTAGCTAGTATGGGTTGGGTTTATTTCACCAGCAACCAAAATTGTAACTAATAATTCACTATATTAATAGTATCAAGTACAGTGCCACACACATTCAACTTATTCTTAAAGAATGAATCAATAAATATTTTTGAATCAGAACTGAAAATTAAGTATCTCACAATAAGTGGTGTCCATGTTGGTTTCCAACTCATGCCTTGTCAATCCATTGAGGTTTAAATATGCTAAACATTGGATAATCCTGTTGATTAATGACTCATATGGCTTTAGAAGTACCCTATTAAGCAAAGGTATCTGGAAACATAAACTTGAGAGTCACTTATCAATGACTTTTTTATGAATCCAATTGATTTCTTACATTATGACTTAAAATTATAAAAGTCAAAAACTAAGATGAAATACAGCAGGATACCAAACAGAAATAAATCCCAATCCCAGGAATTCATACACATTATAAACTAGCCTCACAATATGGTATAATTGCTGATTTGTTAACTATTAGAGAATATGAGAATCAAAGAATTTGTGACTCATCTTGTTTGAACCTCTGATTTCTTATCAGAGCTAATAATTTTGGTGTGGACATTTATCAGACTTTGGCTGGCCTGCATGCAAACCCTCATACTACTAGTACTCACTCCTTCCTAGCTCACGTTGGAGGAATACTAGTACTAGTTTTTGTACTAGTTTTTTGATGGAAAATCTTATCTATCCTACTTTAGAATCAGAAGGGGCCAGATTCTTCTCCTTTTCCCTCCACATAATTTTGACTTGGTTAATCAGATGCTTTCTTTCTTGAGTAAGTGACTTTTTTTGGAAAGCTATAAAGCATTTGTTGCAAAAAGCATTAATGGTATATTGAGAACTCATTGCTTCTAGAAAATTGTTGTGATTCTTACCACCCATGACACTGGAGATCTCTTGCTTCCTTCTCCAACATCAGTTCTCTGCATACTGTCTATTTTTTTTAGTTTCCTAATATCTTTTCAATTAATTCTTTTGTGCTTACCTTATCCAGAGTCTGGATGTGGAACAAGAGTGCTGGATAATACAATTGCCTACTCTAAAAGAACTTTGATAAGAATTAAATAAGATAATTTTGTAGGACGCTTAATGCCGAGTTTGGCCCATGGACCCATTGCTATAAATTAGGGAGTAGAATAGTTCCTAGCATATAGAGGGACTACTAAATACTTGCTGAATGGATACATAAATTACAGGGAGAACTGAAAATGTGAAACTACAGTGCAGCCTCATACAATTTTGCATGCTTCACAAAAACAATGTTTTGTGGTTAACCTGCACACTGAACTGCATGTATTTGTGTTTAAACTGAAATGCTCAGTATCACAGAAATCTTCATTTCCTGGAAACAGCTTGGCTTCACTATATACAGAGAGTTTTATTCTCCTTCGAGTTGTATCCATTGGAATTAATGAATCCAGATTTTACAAGTGGGTTTGAAGAGAGCTTTCTGAAATGGAGTGATGAGACCACCTGGTCCAACTGGCCTCATTCTGTTCTTTATTCAACATAACTTTCTTCATTAGGGTTTTTCCACATACACTCCACAACTTGGAGAGTGTGGAAATTAATCAGTTTGGCACAAACATATAGCCCACGGACGTGGAGCCCAAGTCATCTCCATGCACGTCTAATCTGCTGTAAATTGTTTGGTCATTTGACACTGTGGTTAACATCTGTAATTTTTCACCACTCAGCGTCTGACTACCTTGTCATCTCTGCAGTAGTATCCGGATTGTGGTCTGATGTTCACTCCCTCTGTCCCCTCACTTACCCTTTGTGTTTCTGCTGAAGACAAACCTACGTCCAGCTTAAGCCGATTAGCACATCCAATTCCCAGGGCCACAGGTACAGCTTCAGGGCACAGGAACCAAGGAGGGCCAATTAGTTATGAGCAGACATTTAATGAGGGCTTCTGAGAAAGAAGCTTCCTTGCATTTTTAAGAGAGTAATAGAGAAAAGTGTTCTCTTGACTGGTAGGAAGAGAACAAAGTAGTTTGTGGCTTTTGTAGCTGCTGGTGGCCATTTTGTCATAGTGTTAAGATGAAACAACCATTGCCCAGGGTGAAGCAGAAATATAGAAATAAATTGGATCTTTGCAATATTGTTGGTCTGCTTGATCTTGATGAACCTTTAGTGCTTACAGTTACCGGTGTCATTAACGACCCCTATTGTTTAATCTTATTTGAAAGAGACATTCTTTCATTTGTAACCAAAGGCTTTCTAATGAGTCATCTGCTTTGCTAGAACTCAGATTAAATTGAGTGCTTTGTGACAAAGGCATCCATACTCTAAACCCATAATAATCACCCAGAGTCTCTTTTCTGTCACCCAATGTGCTATCTTTTAAATCACTCAAGAGTCTCTGTGTTTGCCAATAAAGGATGTGCTTGGTGTATGACTATGGGCTAGAACTTTTTCAGTTCCAGGTGATAGAAAATCAAAGCACATTAACTTAAACAAAAGAGGAAATTACTTCTCATATCCCTGAAAGTTTTAGGAAAATCTTGATTTAGGAATTCAAATGATATTGACAGGTTATACTTTACCTCCATTGCTCGGCTCTGAAATTGAGGACCTTGGACCAGACTAAGTTGGAATAGATGAGAGATGGCAGACAGCAAATGGCCTGCTGCATTATATAATCAAAATCCAAGTTCTAAGCATTTTAGAATTGTATTTTTAACTATAGCTCACATACTTACCCAATTTTAGTTAGATGAGACCTTAAAGACTTGATCTTTTGAGAAGGGGAGAGTATTTTGTTTTTCAAGGATCACATAATAAGTTGGTGGCAGAGCCAAGATTATAACTCAGGGCTACTCATTCTCAAGAAAGTTTTTTGTTTGCTTGTTTGGTATTGGTTTTTAATGCCTCTAGAATTATAGAAAGAGTATGGACCTTAAAGTTACACAAGTTTCTGAGTCTCAGTTTCTTCCTCTGTTAAATGGGGAAAAGTTTATTTCGGGGATCAGATGTTAAATGTCATTACTATACCATGTAGAGAGTCTGGAACAAAGCATATTCTATTATGACTCTCACTGTATTTTTTCTCTTTAAGTTATCTTTTCTCTCTACTCAGAAGATTATAGAAGTGGCACTATCCTGGTTTCATGGAGGACAGAGCCGTCTTTTCTGTACATTTAGCCACAGCACCTTCATCCTACTCTCAGAAAGCTTTCAAGAGAGTTGTTTTAAGAACACATAAATGCCCCTAAGTCCCAGCTGGGGTCAGTATTATACAAACAGTCAATAGCGCTCAAAGACAAGAAGTAGCTGGATTAAGAAATCAAGTTTTATTCATGGCAACGTTGGACTGTCTTTCTGGGCTCAACCTCAAGCATGTGATACCTTTGGAATGTCACTTAACTTTCTTGGCCTCAGTATCTTCATCTTCATATCTGTGAAATCAAGATAACTCCCCACTGTCCCATGTAGAATTACTGAGACAAATAAGATACTACACATACAAGCATTTAGTAAACTGTGAAACAATAAGAAATGTAAAGATACACAATTATATATTTTATATACATTAGTATACTTGATCAGTAATATAATTTCCTTTATATTGCTATACATTTTACCATTGTTGAATATATCTATAATTGTTGGCCAATTATTGAGTAGGTTGAACAATACAAATTTGGCATTTTTGTTTTGTATGAAAGATTTAATCAGTGGAAATCATACATGCTTTCTAGTGTTTATCTTTTCTATGGAGAAGAAAATTACTTCTTCCCTTTTTCCTGTATGTGTGATGACTTGTTTCAGAAAGAAAAGAGGGACTCTGATTTCTTTCCTTCTGTTACTCCTTTATACTTTCTCCCACTATTTTTATAACCATTTCCTCTTCTCAATAGTTCACTAACATGTTTGCAATTTGAATCACTTGGGAGCTTTCAAACATTCTGACGCACAGGCTACTCCCCAGAACAATGATACGGCGGTATCTGTGTGGGGACCCAGGTATCAGTACTTTTTCAGCGCCCATGTGATTTCAATATGCAGCCAAGTGTGAGAACCGTCGCTCTCATTCCTCCACATCGGCAGAAAACTCCGCCCATTCACTACTCTAAGGTCACTACCTGCGGTACTTAACTTGGAAATGGGCATGGTGGTAGAATGTCTTTTTCCAGGAGAATTCTGAGATTGAATTTCAACAAAAACTTCAAAGGTTGATATCAATTTTGTTTTTTATGACAAGGTCTTATTTTCAATTTTCTAATATTTGTAGTGAGAAATAAAAGGAATAACAAAATTTCAATGATATTTTCTGTGTGTTCTATAGAAACTATTATCACATTCCTTAAAATCATATTTTCACCTCCAAAGGTGTATTTCCATGGTTTGTTTGGTGGCATCACGGTTCCAGCGTGTGATTCACACTTTCAAAATAAGCCATGTCAACTCTTTCCTCATGTGCTTTTACCCTCCTAAAAATGTTCACCCACAATTTCATCTTTTAAAGGCATGTTTTCTGTCTTTTTTGGTGCTAAACATAAATGGTAAGAAAAAAAAAAAAGTTAAGAAGGGAAAATAAAGCTTGAAATTTTATAAGAGAGACCACAGAAATCCCTGATAACCGGCTGGCTCCTATATTCTCTTCTGCCTTATAATAACTCAATGAAGAATCAACAAGACACCATACCAGTAGCACAAAATGAGAAATTTTGAGGGCCAATGCACAGAGGAAATTTTCTAAATAGATTGAGGAAAAGAAGTGTATTGTGGCAGGTATATGTGACTGTGATACACAGTAGGAACTTCCTGAGATCAACAGGCTTGAAATTTAAAATTCCCAAACTTTCCTGTCCAGTGATCTGTATAGAGAAAGGATTGTGTCTGCTTGTGGTCTCTGATTTACATGTACAGTTAGAGCATCAAGCAGCATGTCATCTGATTGGGTTTAAGGCTGGTCATACTGATTTTCAGGGCCCAGAATTGTGTTTCTCTGCTGGAGGCCAGAAAAGAAAGGAAAGTAGAAGAGAGAAAGAAAATTACCAAAGGGAGCTATTGAAAGGTTATTTTACTCATGAAAAATGAAAATAATAGAAACTATGATTGTTAACTTATTTTTAATTTTTCACTAATTTCCTTCAAAATTGTTGAATGGTGTCCCACCTTCTTCCATTCTGAAAACAAACCTCAGCCCAAATAGAATGCTTTGTATTAGAAGAAAATGAAATAAATTAAAATATGCTTGGAAGAAAAGGAAAGAAAAAGGTAACCAAAGAAGGCCTGCTCTGAGCTATTCCTGCTACTTACTCTTCTTTAAAAGCAACTATTAGCTTCTGGACATGGAAAATGATAGTATATTCATTTAATGTGTTTGATAACAAAATTCATCTGGAAGAACTTACTTTCAACCATTAGTGATGAGAAAATAATGCACATTTAGGACATTTGATTTCATCAGCCAGGGGGTAAAATATCTGAGGGAGTCAGGCTGGTTCTAAGAGATATTAGAGAGCAGTGATGACTATGGTAAATTGGAAAGCAAATACTCATCTAAAAGATGTAAATGGTACTTAGACCCAGCTGATTGTGGCCATTTGAGACCATGAAGCAAGGATTTCTAGCTCGTCTAATTTTTTTGTTGTTTTGTCTTGTAAGAGAAGCCAGAAATTTGGAATTTTATGTGAAGTCTACTGGTTATTTAATGGTGGGAGTTAAATTTCTCCAAATGTGAGTTACATAATAGGTATTGGAGGACTAAATATGGTCCACAATTCACTACTTTACTGATGTCTGATTTCTTTGTATTTTCATCACTCAGCTGTGTAATGTATTCTTCTAATTCCCACTAATTTCTTTTGAATTGATTCTCAATCCTACTTTAACATTTATCAAAAGTTTTTGGCTGTACTTACAGGAAAAACCTATGCCTTCAAATTAACTTTGAGATCATAGAATTCAGTGAAAGTTTCCTCATCTGTATAGTGGGGATGATAATAGGACCTACCTCAAGAATTATTTTGAGTTAATGTACACCAGCTCCTAGACATTTGTACCTGGTAAACATGTTTACTACTGTGATATGTTGGAATCCCTAACACAACTCTGTTATGATTTCACATAGAAGTTGCTTTGAAAATGTGATTTGATTGATTGTTTGCTAGATCAATAGGTTTATGGCAACAAATACCATTGAAGAACTTTTCTCACCCTTTTCAACTTGGACAAGACCTAGCATTAGGAGGATGTGATTGAGAATAATTAGATTTTAGTTTAAGCCTCTGATGGCATGTGGAAGCTTAATTCTTGAAATAATTATAGTATAAACATTTTTGTAATAAATAAAATATGCCTAAATAGCTTTATAAATATTTAAATAGCTAATCCACAAATCCCACCTGTGCTCTCCAGGCAGCATAGTTTGAAAGCATGAGCATTTTCTTAGCAGCATGTATACCATTAATGCACATTATTTATACAAATGCAACTCCTTTCTCATGCCACTCCCCATTTAGAGGGAAGCTCAGTGGTCAGACCTACAAAAACTATGACTGGCTCCTGTCTTGATCGGTAGCTCAAATGACTAAAGTGGTGAGATCAAAGCTGGGACGTTATCCTTATGCAGGAATAATATAAATGATGAGTAGAAATATTATTTTCTTTTCTCAATGAAGTCAACTACTGAACAATGATATAGTGGTTTTAGGTATTAAGAAAATCATTTCCTTTTCTTAAGGATTAATTCTGTCAACTTTAAGGTAAATGGATTGAACTTAATGATATCTTTCTTCTAGTGTGAAAATTTGTGATTATAATATTAATAGCCAATACATATAACTGTAAAAACAATGTATTTTTTCCTTTCTTGTTTCATTGGGATAAAAAAATGTTCTAGTCTCCATGCTTAAATGCATGTTCCTTTTCTTCAAGGAGTTTAACATTTGTCGTGGGAATGTTTAAGTGTGAGCAAATATCATACAAGAAGGAGACTTGGTCATGGGGAAAATAGAATATAAAACCCTTTGATATGTCTCCTGAGAGAACTGGTGTGGAAGCTAAAATCTGAAGACACAAAGAAAGATTTTATGGAATAAGCTTACTTAGAAAAAAAGAAAGAATAAAAAGAAAGCTTAAAACAAGGAAGTAACACAGATTGAGTGGCTGGGGGCTCTGAAGAAGGAGCAAATCATTTTAAGATATTGGATAAATGTTAGTTTGATTTTAGGGAAGAGTAGCAATCAGAGAATAAAAAGAAATGAAAAACTCCACTTATGCATTTTTTATCTGGAGATGGACAGGCCAAATAGCAGGAGGATGCACTGAATTCTTCAGAATGATTTGAGTCCTCAGTCTAGTGGCTATTTCATTTTTCAGTGTCAGGAAGGACATTGGTTTCTCTCTGTTTCCTTCTCTACAGAAGTCATGTGGGGGGTGTGAGCCTACTTTTTACATACTAAGAAAACATTACAATGTTGCAAGATTTCATATTTAAATTACTGATGTAAAAGCTAATTTTTTTTTTGCAAAAATGCTATTAAAAAGTTCAGGTCCTATGAAAATCAGCTCCAAGTTGCATGGAAGTGTTCAAAAAGTCCTGCTGGGATTTTTCTACTATGATGGGGGCAGACAAGCTTTGCTGTCTGTCAAACAATCAGTACAACAGTGGGAATGACATGGTTTTACTCTATTCAGTCTCTCTACCTCATAATATACACATTACAATTTGAAGAAAATAAAACAAAATTTAAAAGTATTACACTCTATCATAAATGCTGCACATAACATAAACATGTGGCTGCATCTATATCTATACCTTATGAATGTAAATTGGCTGGTTGTTCATGATTTCAAAGTTGTCCTTGAGAAAATTATAAAAATATAAAGAGAAATGGAAACACAGTAGCAGAGGACTAATGTACTCAGATCGTGACAAATCAAGTTGACAAACTACAAGTATTGGTGTGTGTCATGGTTTGTTAGGGCTGCTATAACAGAATACCACAGACTGGTTAGCTTATAAACAACAGAAATTTTATTTCTTACAATTCTGGAGGGCAGGGAAGTCCACGAACAAGGTGCCTGTGGATTTGGCATCTAGTGGGGGCACTTCCTGGTTTATATGCACTGTCTTTTTGCTCTGTCCTCACATGGAGGAAGGGGGAAGGAACACCCTGGGGCCTCTTTTACAAGGGCGCTAATGCCATTCATTAGCCACCCCCCATAAGCTAATCACCTCCCAATGGCCCCACCTCCAAATACCATCACAGTGAAGATTAGCTTTCACAACATACAAATTTGGGGTAGGACCAAACAATTTATAGTAATGGCCTAAGAAACATAATTTAAAAGGCTGAGCTTTCTGACAATGTATAGATAATGTTCCTTTTCCTACTAAGATAAAAATATCTTATTTTATGAGCAAATGGCACATTCCGAAAAGTTGGCCAAATATTAGGCCATAAGTAAACTTCAATAAATTAATAAAGTAGAAATAATACTGACAATAATCCCTGAATATGGTGCAGGAAAACTATGAACAAATAATAAAATAAGTCCAAAAAATAAAAGATAATTTTACCTAGGAATTTAAATACTCTCTCTCTCAAACAATTCTTAGTTCAAAGAGGAAAAACCAAAACTGAAGAATATTTACAGAGAAGAATAAAAATAAATATTATATAATACCTCTCAGAACCTATGGGACACCATGCTCAGAGGAAAACTTAAAACCTTAAAATATATTAATTTTTTTAAAAAAGAAAGAATGAAGACAAATAAATTAAGCATAAGATTCAAAAAGTTTAATAAAAAGAAAATAAAGTAAAGGAATGTCTAAGTAAGGAATTTGTAGTTAAGATAAATGCAAAAATAAATTATTGCACAAACTTAAAAACAGTAGAAGTAATATGCAAATAGACTTTGGGAGGAGAACAAGAAAATAAACCACTAATCAGTTTAATAAAAAAAAGGAAAGGGAGTGAAAATTTACAAAATAAGAAATGATGAGGAAAAATAAATTTAGAAGCAAAGAAAAATTTTAAAAAATAATTAAAAATTAATATGTTTATTTTTGCAAATAAGTTTAGAAGCCTAGATGAAGCATATCATTTTATAAAGAAATATAATTTATCAAGAGATTTTTTAAAAATTCAAATTAATCTTTTTTTTTAATTTGAAATGTTGAATGCTACCAAGAAGACTCTACTCAAAATCCTCAAGCCCAGATGGTCACAATAGGAGGTTTACTAAAATCTTTAAAGAATCTTAATACTATTTAATTTATTACAGCATGTATAAAATAAGGGTAAATTTACAAAATATTTTTATGGACTGATTATGCTATTGATATAAAAACCTGACAAAGATTATACTAAAAACCTTAATCTTATTCATTATTATTATTGATTGAAAATTCAAAATAAAACATTTATGATTCAAATTAAGCTGTTCATGCAAACAATACTACATTATAACCAAGTATGGATTATTTTAGGAATGCATGGATGGTTTAATATTGGGAAATTTATTAATATGGTTCACCTTGATAAGAGATTTAAGGATAAAATTATTTTATCATCTGTACAGATGTTGAAAAAGCATTTGAAAAATCTCAAATATTATTATTAATATATGCACAAAAAATCTAAATGATGGATTCTGTTCTGCTAAAACATAATTCTTTGATGAGAATCACCTTGTGTGCAATTGATAAACAGAAGGACAACAATTTAAGATGGAATTTGTGTTTTATGGATTCTTTTTTGTTTTGCAGAGTTTTAATCTTTTGAAGAAAGAATGGGCAAATTTTCTCACAAGTAAAGCCTTAGTCATGTATGAAAAATGGAATCTAAAAAGTGAACATCTCCAGAAGTGGCTTTCCTTTTGGCACATAATTTAATGGTTCAGAGGCTTCAGGAACTGCTGTGTTCTCTTTTGTGTTAAGGCAACACAGTGCAGCTGTAAGTGCAGACAGAGAAGTAGTGAAAACATTTCTTCCCTGTATAATCCTTGAAGCAGCCAGGCATGCTTTGATTCAGGTTTGGGACATGCCTCCCAATACCTCTTGGCAATAATCCCCATATTCTATCTATACAAAGGCAAACAATGAACACACACGGGGATAGTTAATGAATTAATAGGAAACAGAAATAGAGCCTGAAGACTTTCCTTATTTACTAAATGCTGAATCAAATCTTTTATGTGCCAGGGAGGAATTCAAGAGTAAATAACAACACAGATATCTGGCTCTACAACTTGGTAGCTATATGGGGCAGCTAGAATTGGCAGATAAAATACAGAATGCACAGTTAAATTTGAATTTCAGATTAACAGTGAAATTTTTTTTTAGTATTCTTATGTCCTGTGCAGTACTGGGACATGACTTAGGCAGCATTAACATTGTCCTCAGCTTGACTAAACTTTAGACAGTTTTCTTCCTGATTCTTGGCCCTTGACATCTCTTTTTCTTAGAGCATTTACTTTAGGAAGCTTGCAATTATAAATTATTTCTCTGCCCCTTTGATATATAAATCTTCTACAACCAAGAAATGTCTTTTTCAAGGACGTGGAAGCCATCCCTTCGAAATGTAATCATCAAGAAAGCTAGGCTTCCTATCTCCCGCTTGCTATGAGAAGATAGGGCCCTAATTTTGATAAGGAGCAATTAGCAAACACATATGGCCTACTCACATTGACCAACCTCCTCCCAATATCCTCCAGTACTTTTCCACTAGCTACCCAGTGCTTAAAAGTCTCCTGCCTTTTGTTTCAACCAAGTTGGGTTTAGTCTCTCTCTTCATTGCAATAGTCATAAATAAAGTCTTTCTTGCCTGTTTAACTGGTCCAGTGCAAATTTTATTTTATAAATACTTATACTAAATATCCTGGACATTATACTTAAAAATTATTTGCCATTTTTCTGAAATTCTAATTTATTTGGATGTTATGTATTTTATCTGAGAACCCTATAGCTGTATACCATTGGGCAGGCCCGGGACTCTCTCTAAATCACTGTTTCCTTATCTGCAAAATTAGGTGATTCTATTGCTGCATGTGCTTTGTTGGGATTGAGTTATATATTCCCAATGAGTTTCTTAGCATAGTGTTTGGCACATAGGAAATGCATGATCAATGATTTCCAATGTTTTGTGTTCATTAATAGGGATAGAAGTTGACTAAAACTAATGTGGTTCCTACTTCATTAGCCTTCATGACAAGGTGATCAGTTCACAGAGAGGGTGCCTATTCCCTTCCCCCACAGTGGAAGTTGATACAGTAAATAAAAATTGTGTCCTAAAAAAATTTATATTCACAGAAGAGTTTTCATCTGCCTTTTTCTCAAGAAGGCTCACAATTATTTAGCACCTGTGGAAGAGAGTTCTAGTTAACAGGAGTCAAAGATAAACTACTTCCTTTCAGTAAAATTACAAGAAATGACACTTGCGCTACATGACTATAGCTCTATGTTTACGATCATCGTACAGTTCAACAACTGAAAACCAGATCTTGGTTCTGTCCAGGATCTAGCTTCATTCTTTACCTTGCTACCTTGCTTTTACATGAGTCAGTTTTCAATTACTTGTGTTGATTGAGGTGAGGGATGGTAAGGAAAATCTAACCCCATTCCTCATCTCGCCATTTGTTTACAAGTGTTTACTCATTCTAAAGTAGAATTAACTAGTAACAGTTTGGGTGGCTTGGAGCATTGACTCCTGCTATCCTACTTTCTTTGGAAAAGGCAAGCGGTGAACTTACTAAAAGACTGGAGAAATCAATAGAATGGGGCAAAGAATAGGCATAATGCCTTGATAAAAACAAATTGCCCCAGCTAGGTGAGAGTTATACAGAAATTATCAATCATGGCCTCCACGGGTGTACTCTGTACATCATAGAAAGATACACACATGCATTCCAATAACAGTTGCAGGACTAAAACTATCTTGATGTATTTCTCATAGAATACTTACTAGTTTACAATTTCATATACTATGTCAAGTTCAATCTTACAGTTTTATCATGAAGTATGGGGTCAGATACTATTTACTTTTTCTTTAACATGGAAATGGACTCACAAATGTTGAATGATTTACAGAGTTAGTATGTCTGACTAATGTAATTCATATCAAATGCCTGATAATGTGCAAAGTATATAACTTCATGACTACATATTTAGTCATGCATTAAGACAATCCAAATGGGTATTGTGGTGTGAGTGTGCATGTATGTGTGTGCATGCAAGGTTGTGTGTGTGTTTTAAGAAAGTTTTATCTAATTTCATGTTCACAATTCTCTCTGAAGAGGACAAGGCAAGCTTTTTTTCCCCTTTTAGCTCCTATTCTCATTTTATTGAAAAATTCAGAGCATTCTTACTCAAGTGTGCACGCTAAGTGTTAGGGCTGAGATTTGAACATAAATATTCTGACTCAAAGTCTGAATTTATTATCATTGACAATTTCTTATAATTTTAAAATTTATGACAATCCTTTTTTTCTAGATCCATACCATTGATTAGAAACTAGGGTCAAAAAAAAACTTCTGCTGACATAGTGAATATTCTATTTTCTTTTATATATTTAATAGAAGATTCTCAATGTCTGAGAATATCATAGTGTATCACTCATGATTCTATCAAAGAACAGAATTGCTAGGAGTGATATGGGATGCATCCTAGTTAAATCTGGTATGACTGTGGAAGTTATTTGGGGCAGTCTATGAAGGCTGTTGCCTCTGTATCTACTATTGAGACTTAAGTCATCATGGACCCAATATACAGGCAGTTGGGAAGTAAAGCCACGTGTGGATGACAGGAAAGACAAGCTGCAACCTGTGAGGACAAATGAAATTTTCAAGGACATGCTCAAACCATGTCTGCCCCATGCCAACAAGGTGAGCTAGCAGATCAGTGACAACACCTGTGAGCATCTTGGTACCTGGAGCCCAGCAACAACCTCCAAAACATAAAAAAATATATAGGTCCTGTCTCACTTTCACCTTCCACATTTTGTGTGAAATGTCTCTTGTGCACAGCCATGTCCTGGAGACATTCAAGGAAAGGAATTTTGGAAAAATAGTTTAATTTTAGCTTCATTGGCACAATATTTCCTGTTATTGGTTCTAGGGAAAAGATGTTGAAGGAAATCCATTTAAAATGCAAATCAATACTTCATTGGTGTTTAGGGTAAAAAATAAAGTGTGATTGAGTTTTTTTTTTCTTGAATACATAAAACTAAAATTTATAAAAACAAATACATTTTATGTCATTTAACAAAATGTAGGTTCTTATTTTGATTATGTGTTAATTTCTTAGGGAGTACAAAAACCTTATCAAGTGTTGGTTTCTGATTGTCTTATATTAGTTTTCCAACAATATAGATAACACAGTATGATATTCGCTGCTTCTCATTTAACTAGCCTGGCAAGATCATAATGAGGCTAATTTTTGAAAAACAATTTGTGGGCATCCCAAGATTTTCATAAATTTCACTCCTTTTAATTCCTTGAGGTTGAAAGCATTCTTACTTGAATTTGTTGTGTCTCTGTCTTCATTAATTTTCTCTTTGTTTTTAGCTGGTCTATCTCTGCCATATCATCAATGGATTTGCCTGTAATTGATTAATTCTCTATAATTACAAGAATTATAATTATAGAGAATTATATGAGAATTAACTCCAATGGTTTTGTGATATCCTGTGTCTTGCACAATATTTGTAATTGTTTACTACGTCTTAGTAGGTTGACCTACAAAGTCATCGATAGTGGTCATAGACATACAGTAGTAAGAAGTTGTAAAGGATGGTTGAATGGGGGTTAATTTTATAAATGACCTATTCATTACTCAGTGAATACTGTGTAATAATCACTTTATTCTTACATAGTAGTTATAAGGCCTGCACTCAGATAAATTCTCCAATAATGAGGACTCACTGAGACTATTTCGTAAATAGGAATAACCTATTTCCCATCAATAAGAAACTTCTGGGGAAGACAATGTGGTTCTTTTATAAATTGACAGTGCATTTTGTATGAAATCTCTCAAATCCAGAGAAATTTATAACTCTCTATTTCCCTAAATTCAATTACATCATCGTAAAGTCCTCTATTTTTTCTTCCATTGATGGTAAAAAAAAAAGCCCTATCTACTAAGTCGAAGATTAAAAATGCCATTGTCCTGACAATGATGTTCTTCATTGTCGAGCCATTTCCTAAAATAGACTATAAAATTATTCATCTATGATATCTATAATTTAACTCATAATATATTAAGTAGTTCTTAAATACACATGAAATAGAAAAATTTTTATCATTACAGTACTCACCTTCCAAAGTAACCAACTAACCATTTTTATAAATGCTTTTATTTTCTAAATCATTACCAATTTTTTTATTTTCTGAAAAGTATGTAAATCTATGACTTTTCAAAATAGATACCTAACCTACTAACATTTAATTAGAATCATGCTTGGATATTTTAAAGGCCACTTGACTTGCAAGCATTGGGCCTTGGAGAGAAAAATAGCTTTATCTCAGAATTTCAAAATATCAGCTTAAAAAATATCAAGAGAGGGTTTTAAGAGTGAGCAAAGAATTTATACTATAAGCTACAGGAGAGGGAAAATGCTGTGTCATAATTTTCTTCCTGCTCAGTATGAGTAAGATTTTGAACAGAAGAAACAAGAGATTCAGAGAGGATGAGATTCCAGTATGGATGTTAATGAGTGCCTAAGAAGGGGAACTCTAACTCTTTTCTAAATAGCTTGGAGGGACATCTCAGTGCAGAAGAGCTTATATCATGGAAGATGGCCAACCTCTCGTAAACTAGACCTGCATTGAGCACAAGACTGAAGCATCGTGACACCTGAGTAGTACTAGAAAAGCGATGCTTATGTGAGATTTCTGAATGCAGTTTAAAAATTTTTGTCAGATGTGAAAAAAGCATCTGGGAGTCCCTGGACTACACAGTGATCAGTATGGAAATAGTGAGAAAGCCATTGGATAACAAGAGGTCTCAAGCTTAGACCAGGTGTGCAAAGGGAGGCAGGAAGGACAGAGGCTGGCGTCCTAAGACTAAGCATGAACAGCCACCTCAGCAGAAGCAACAAGGATTAAAGGCAGCACATGGAGCTGAGTCTAGGATGATGGAAAATTCCCTTGTCCCCACTCTAAGAACCTAGACTGTCTACGGCAGAGTCATAGTCCCCTATGGAAAGAGGAGGGAAAGAGGAAGAATTCCACATTTAAGTGAATACTTACCCAAAAGTAACTGAGTTTTTAAACAAGAAGTGACCAATACACTTTGAATTAATAAGAGTAATTATTTTCAGTAATCTTTTGAAATGGTAACACATGAGCTAAGTTGAATTCAGTTACTGACAAATAAAGTTACATGTTTGCTCACCAGTGTTGTCTCTATAAATTTAAACATCATGACATGTGAATTTGACACAGCAAATTGCCACCCAGAAATTTATCCAAGGTAAATATATGCTCACATCAATAAGCAAAGATTTGTATATAAATAAGTATGTTAATTTAGCTTTTCATTTATAACAAAATGCTGGGAGAAATCCACATGGCCATGAACAGGGATTTGTGAAGATGAACTATGGTACATCCTTATAATGGAATAGCAGTTGTCAAAATGGATGCTCATAAGTTTGCGTTTTAATATATTTTATTAACACTTATTTAATATGATTTAATTAATTTAATTTGATTAATGTGATTTAACAGATTATAATGAAAATATAAAAGTTTTGGTTACAAATTCCATAGTATTTAACTTATCCTTGGTATTCATTACAAAGTGTATCGTTACCACCATATTAATGAAATAAATGGAGTATTTACATGCAAACTTTGTGTTATGTTTAGGATGCCCTGTTTAAATAAGGCTTCTTTCAAATATGTACTGCACTGAAAAGTGTTTATTTTAAATGTATCAACCTATTTGATGTATCTCCTTCAGCTTAAAAATTTTGTGAACAATGAAGATATAACTTTAATTAGTCATTGCCTCATTATTTTGAGTACTAGAGAGAACGATATTAAGATGTTCTTCATAGTTTTGCTATGAGATATCAGCAGGATTTATATAATGAAATTATAAGTAAATCCCCTAAAGCTTGGGGAATAAGGGGTTCTGTTTAATTAAATACTCTATTTTACTCAGTTATCACATAAACCATACATAGTTTTCAGCTTTAAAGTATTTGAAAACAAATTAAAAAATGAAATAGAGTAAAAACAAAATCCAGAACAGAACATAATTTAATTTTGATTCATTTGTGGGATCTTATGGTGTTTAAGAGTCATGGAAGCAAACCATTAGATACCAACCAGAGGGGTATGACACATAAACAAAACCATGTAGCTTTTTTGAGTTTACCCACAGTATTAGTTTGCCTGGGCTGCTATAACAGAATACCAGAGACTGGATTAAACAACAGGAATTTATTTCTCACAGGTCTGGAGGCTGGTATGTCCAAGATTGAGGTACCAGCCAATTCAGTTTCCTGGTGAGAGCCTTCTTCCTAGTCTACAGATGGCCATTTCTTGCTGTGTCCTACCATGGTAGGGGGTATGGGGGAGAAAGGCACGTGAGAGCAAGTGAGTTCTGGTCTCTCTTCCCCTTTTTATAAAGCTGTCCATTCCATTATGGAGGCCCTGCTTCTTCCTTCCTTACTATAGAATCATGCACTGCATAACTAAGTCTCTGTCAATGACAGGCCTCATATACAATAGTGGTCTCATAAGATTATAAGGGAGCTGAAAAGTTCCTATTGCCTAATGACACTGTAGCCTGTAGCTGTTGTAATGTCAAAGAGCGATGCATGACTCAAGTATTTGTGGTGATGCTGGTGTGAACAGATATACTGCACCGCCAGTTGTATAAAAGGATAGCACATACAATTATTTACAGTACATGATACTTGATAATAATAAACTACTGTTACTGGTTTATGTATTATATTTACTATGCTATACTTTCTGTTGTTTTTTTAAAAGTGTACTTCTTTGACTTATAAAAAAAATAACTGTAAAACAGCCTCAGGCAGGTCCTTCAGGAGGTATTCTAGAAGAAGGCCTTGTTATCACAGGAGATGACAGCTTCATGCATGTTATTGCCCCTGAAGACCTTCCAGCGGGATAAGATGTGGAGGGAGACAGTGATATTCATGATCCTGACCCTGTGTAGGCTGAGGCAGCAGGCGTATGTGTTTGTGTCTTAGTTTTTAACAAAAATTTTACAAGTAAAAACAAAATTTTAAATAGAAAAAGACTTATTAAATACAGATATAAAAAAAGTATTTTTGTACAGCTATACAAAGTGCTTGTCTTTTAAGCTAAGTGTTATTACAAGAGTCAAAAAGTTTAACGAATTACAAAGTTCATAAAGTGAAAAAGTTACAGTAAGCTAAGGTTAATTTATTATTGAAGAAAGAAAAATATATTTTTATACTGTAGTGAAGCTCATGTGTACAGTGATTATAAAGTCCACAGCAGTGCACAGCGATGTCCCAGGCCTTCACATGCACTCCCCACTCACTGACTGACTCACCCAGAGCAACTTCCAGTCCTGAAAGGTCCGCAGTCATGGTAAGTGCCCTATTCTGGTGTGCCATTATTTTAATCTTTTATGCCATATTTTTACTGTACCTTTTCTATGTTTAGACATGTTTAGAGACACAAATACTTACCATTGCCTACAGTATTCGGTACGGTAACATGTTGTACAGGTTTGTAGCGTAGGAGCAATAGGCTATAGTATACCATACAGCCTTGGTGTTTTGTAGGCTATATCACCTAGTTTTGTTAAGTACATGCTATGATGTTCGCACAATGACCAAGTTGCCCAATGATGCATTTCTCAGAACGTATTCCTGTTGTTAAATGGCACATGATTGCAGTTATTTGCTACATGTCATATTGATCCTACCAGATTGTAAATTCTCCAAATAGCGAGTCCATATCTAAAGCACCTCTTGATATGGTGTCCAGCATCTGACACTTAAATATCTTAATTACTTATTTTTTTCTTTTCTTTTTATTTTTATTTCAGCTTATTATGGGGGTACAAAAGTTCAGGTTATATATATTGCCCATACCCCCCCATCCCCCTGAGTCTGAGCTTCAAGCGTGTCCATTCCCTAGACAGTGCACCCATCCCCCTCCCCCCACCCCCATCCCCGCCGAGTCAGAACTTCACAGATGAGTGCGATGTGCACTGTCAAGGGAATAGACACGCTTGAAGTTAATTACTTATTTTTTATAAAATCAAGTCACAGATTTAGGGAGCTATTGTGTTTCTGAATGTTATAGTTGTTAAGAATTGAAGTTTATTGCAGTATTTTAATGATATACTTTATCCTCATTATTTTTGTGTTATAATTTTGGATAGTCTTTATATTAATTAAATTTTGAATAATAGAATTTATTATACATACTATCATTATATATGCCTGTTCTTATTGTTCCCAATCACTAGTGTTATAACTAAGAAACTAAACTTTTTCTTATACTGTTTTGGTGATATTATTTGTCATTAAATTTTAACCCATATAGAAGACATATGGAACACAACAGTGCCATAGACTATGTCTCTTTGATTTACTCATTGGACATATGCTTTACATACAAAAAGTTATTTTGATTCACCATATGTGATCCATATTTAAATGTGGAAATGGAGCCTCACAGGAGATGTATCAAAATAGCACATGCAAACATTTACTATTTGTGCCAGTAAGTAGATCTTTAGCAGAAAACTCAACAACCACCATATGCAGCAGCTGTTATTCAGTGGACCAAAAATAACGGCCTGGAACAATGCAGGCTGCAGTTTCAGCATATTTGAACCCCGTGCACCTAGAAAACACTTACTTCTCAAAATTCATTCAGTTGCTTAAAAGGCTCTTCATTGGCAATTAACCACTGTAATTGTTCTGACCCAGACATGCTATTTAGGGAGAAATACTCCAAGAAAAAGTTTCCTGAGCAATCAGGTAATTGTGAGTGGGGAAAAAAGAAAACAAAAAAGCCCCAGTAAACAGATTGTCTATTCCCCAGGACAATTTTTGGAACTCGACAGACACAAAATATTTTTTAATAAGTCTTTGGATGACAAATATAGCTGAGACAATACCTTGTACTATACAAGAATATTAACAAGTTTATTAATTGGATGCCTCTCTGAAATACCACAAAAGGGCTGTTTCCTATGTTGAGTATTTTCTATGCTCAGATATTTTGGTCTGCTGAGATGTTCAACATGAGCATGTGTTATTATTTGTTGGAAGACAGTTAAAGCCAGACATGCTGGAAGTTAATTTCTAATGCACTGTGGTAATGATGGAGAAAACCCTGATTATTGTCATCGTATTACAGTAGTGGGAAAAGCAATGCTCAGGAAGCAGGTCACTGGCTTTGAATTCCAGCCGTATCACAGCCCTGTCCAAGTAAGGCCCTTGGAATCAAAGAGCCTCAGTTTCATCTCTTGTAAAGTGTGTTGGTGATATTTACTTCTGATAATTTCAAAGGGACGTTGTAGAAAGATTGTACAAAGACTACTAGTACCATCTGACATCACTTATTGAAGTCACACTATGTGTTAGTATTTGTGACACTACTTCATATCATTATGTTATTTAATACTCAGATCAACTTACAAGATCATTTATTTCTATGCTGCATCGACATATAAACCCCCAAATCTCAGGGTTTAACACAACAAATTCTGATATGGGGTCTGGTGAACCTTCAGAGAAACTCTCTAGCATGCTGTGACTCAGACCTTCAGGCTGCTTCAATTTTGTGATGCCACCGTTTCAATATGTGCCTCCCAAGTCCTGAAATTTGGAGAAGAAAGATCTGGAGAGTTGCTGTCTGCTCTTAAATACTTTTATCTGCTCTTAAATACTTTAACCCGGAAGTGACCCAGAAGAGCCCATTGTTTAACTTATCCTATGGCTCTGGCAAAAAACAAGGGCCAGAAATTAGGGGAGAGCTCATGGATATTAGAGGAACAGTGTGCATATCTGCAATAGACAGTGTGATTTTACCTGTTTTATAGGTAGGGGAAATGAAGTTCAGAGATATCGAGTGTATTACCTAGGTAGGTCACATAGCTGTTTAGTAGTTAGACTTTGCTTTCATCCCAAGTGTATATGATTTTAAGGTCTTTCTGTTAACCATGATCTTTATTAATATTTTGATTTATTACCACATATTAGTGAATCACAATAGGCCCATAAAAGATCTGATTTTTTATAATTCTTCCTTAGCTAGCCACTTTCTCATATGGTGAGAAAAGAATTATTTCATTTAAGTTCTTCTTTCACATCATGAAGAGAAAGGTCTTAGTGTTTCATTTCGTAAATTTGGGAGATTAATATCCAAATTACTCAGACTGGTAACAGAAATTATTTGAAATAACAAAACTTACAATTTTAAAAATAAACTTCAGATATTTTGGATAAACACATATATCTTATTTGAAGTAGAAGGAATAAATAAATGTCTACCTTGAATGTGTGTCTTAAAATACTGAATGAATTAGGAAAGAACAACTATTCTGGATATGTTTATATAGAAGTTAGAAACCCAACAGTTCTTGCCATCTTGGTAAAACTTTTTTTCCACTTTATTTCTGGGAAGTACGGGTCAGAAAGTGGGTAAGAAAGTCCCTTGTTACTAAAAGGCAAAATAAATCAACAATAAATATACTAATGTAATTAAAATTATAAAATGGAACAATACATAAATCATCCATATAATTTAATTTAATGTCCTACTAGAACACAACATATGGCTTAATAATTGAGTGTGGTAAATGTGTGGTAAATGTTTGACATATTTTAACTCTTACCTATGGCTTTTCAAAGAACTGCAAGAACAGTGGGATCAATCCAATAGACTCTGACAGGAAAAAAAATAGACTATGATTATGTTAGTTTTACACATATCCATGGACAAATAAAATTGTATCTCAGACCAAGAATGCTGATTTTATTGTACTAACAGGTTATCTCCTAAAGTATCATGGAATTATAAAAGAAACATATATCAAATAATTTTGGGACATGCTTTTATTGTAACCATTGATAAGATTGGTTTGTGTAATTGCACATTCTTCTGTCATCTTCTTCCATGAACTATACTCAAAAATCACAATTGTTGTCTTCATTTGTAAGAATTTAGACACTTCAATTCCTTCCTTAAATTGAAATTTTAGATAAAGTTCACTCTCTTGTTTGTGTGTCTCATTATAAATTTAAAAGCCATTTGGTGTGGTTTGGAGATATACTATTTATGTATAAAGATATATTGTGGAAACAGATACGTGTGGTCACACATGGCCAGCTAAGAGAGGGAGGGGTGTCAAAGGGGGTTAACATCTGTTTGATAGGTATCATGCTCCAATCACTCTGCTAGGCTCTCATGGGTTTTATACAGTAATAAAAAACTTATATTCATAATGACAGCTTGTCTTTGTCGAGTGCCCTTCTTAAAATGGGGATCCTGGCTCCTAAAAATAAGGGAGTAAGGGGAAAACTCTTTCCTTTTTTTTTTTTTTTTTCCCGAGACAGAGTCTCACTCTGTTGCCCGGGCTAGAGTACCATGGCGTCAGCCTAGCTCATAGCAACCGAGTAGCTGGGACTACAGGCATGTGCCACCATGCCTGGCTAATTTTTTCTGTATATATTTTTAGTTGTCCATATAATTTCTATTTTTAGTAGAGACGGCGGTCTCCCTCTTGCTCAGGCTGGTCTCGAACTCCTGACCTCCAGCTAGCCACCCGCCTCGGCCTCCCAGAGTGCTAGGATTACAGGCATGAACCACCACGCCCGGCTGAAAACTCTTCTTAAATTACTACTTAATGCTATGTGAAATATATAAAAGAACTAGTAAAATTTATTTTAAGGGTCTCGTCGAAAGCATTGTCTGTTACAATATTTCACAGTCCCTATGCAAGTTTCCATGTTAGGAAGAACGTTCTTTTTTGGAATTTATTTCTAGGAAAACAACCTTCTCCCGTAAGGGACTATATAGCTTGTCTTTTTAACATGCTTAATTTTTACCCTGGCAGTTGGACAGCTCAGACCCAATAGAAATGCTCTATCAAAGCAATCGTTTAGGATCTGCGGCAGAGGCTATATACCCTTTTCCTATTTTCCCTTCCTACTGAGAACACAATTAGGCCACATTTGCCAGCCCCTATTAAAGGTAGTTGGGTCCACATAACTGACTCTAATGGAGGGAATGTAGGTACAAGTGACGTGTGCTACGTTCAGGCCTGGCTGCACACTGCTCACGTTCTCTCCCTTCCCCGAACTGCCTGCTAATTAAGGGCTAGGGGCATCTTGGAATGTAGGTATTGCAGAGAGTAAAGCCTCTTTTAACCCTGCTCTCCCACCCCCTGCCAACAGTTATACTTTACATGAGCAAAAAATAAGTTCCTAATGTACAGAGCCACCAAGGCTTTGGAGTTTATCGGTTACAGCCATTACGATCACGTTAATTAACAGACTGGAAACAGACGTTGGGTGTTGCCGGAACAAAAGTTACAGCGCAGGGAGTTCTGTTTCACTCAGATATTCAGGATCCCAGGGTGACAGAGGCTCTGCCATCTTCACGACATTCTTTCCAAGGTTGCCCTTTGCTCAGTAGTTAATTAGTGGGTGACAAAAGAACTGATGTCACAGGTAAGAAAGACAGGAATTCCAGTTTCTCAGAGGCAAAACATTTGTTTGCCTGTGATAACTCAGAAGGGAGATAACATACATACAAAGCCTCTGGCTATAAGAAAAAGGATTGAAAAAGAATATTGTTGGTGACTATTGGTTGCCAATGGTTGAGTAAAACATGGTATTAGAAGATGGAGATCAAGCTGAATAATAATTAGCTGCTTTGCACAAGGAATGAAAGAGAATCAAATGTGTCCATAAATTTGAGGTTTTGCAAGACTTGGAAAAGTTGATGGTTCTAGATGCCAAAAGAAAAATAAGATTGAAAAAGCCTCTGAGTGACAAAGGTCTTTTTAGACTCAACCTTGTAGCAAACTACAATTGGGCTGGGGCTTCCACTTAAACTATTATAGAAGTT
The DNA here is from genome assembly GCF_041146395.1 of Eulemur rufifrons. NCBI lineage: Eukaryota > Metazoa > Chordata > Mammalia > Primates > Lemuridae > Eulemur > Eulemur rufifrons. Next base: position 181,051,426 of record NC_090989.1, on the reverse strand, counting down.
CTCAAAATAACTAACATTTATTTGCAAGAGAGAGGAAACAAACCAAACCAAACAACAACACCAGCAACAAAAAACCCCAAAGCCCACACACTTGAAAACTATTTCTCAGAAAAAAACTTTGTTTGGCTATCAGAACACCAAATTGACTGAAAGCAAATAAATTAGATACCTACTAAGATTTTGAAGGTATTGTATTTTTACAAAAACCCACAAGCCTAGATTTAAAAAAATATAAGTTTGACTTCTTAAGGCTGAAGATGGACAGAGAAGCACCTTGTGGACACAAAAACCCACAAGCCTAGATTAAAAAAATATATAAATTTGACTTCTTAAGACTGAAGATGGACAGAGAAGCACCTTGTGGACATGAGCAGCCTCCTAGAAGAGCACCCTTCTCATCCTCCACTTCAGATGTGGCCAGTCATAACAAAAAGCATGAAGAAACTGACTAGAGGCAGAGTGAGAGTATACAGAAAACAAGGACAATCCCCCTGGCTCCGAGAAAGCAGAATCAAGATCTAATTAAGAAACTGACCCCACTGCCAGGGCAGAGGTGTCCACCAGGATTTCACAATTCAATGAACCAGTGACCGCTATATGCCACCCGCTTTTCCCTTTTCTAAAGGGATTTTGAGATTATCTCATTGCTGCTTCTTCCTTTAATGCAGTGTGTGTTGGGGGTGTGTGTGTGTGTGTGTGTGTGTGCGCACGCGCACACATGCATGGACTGCGGTGGGTGCCTGGGTGCCGATACTTTGCCCTTTCAATCCATGAGGAACCATATCGAGTGCTTATGGAGCTATGTGTGCTTCACCCAGAGATCTCAGCAGCTCAGCTACCTGCAGAGACTGGATGGGACTTGGGAGGAAGATGGGTAAATTCTATGTGTGGATGAAGAGTAAACCAGGTATTTCATGATCAGCAGGATGAACTGTGGCAGAGGCTGGCTAGCTATTTACCACAAAGATTTTACTTTCTTTTCCCTTGGGGCATATAGTGCGACTTGATTTTTCCAGTGTCTGGTGCAGTTTGTTGTGGTCATATGACTAAGTTTATTCCAAAGGAATGTAAGCAGAAGTGATGTGTGTCACTTCCAGGCCTGGAGCATAAAAACTCTCTGTGCAATCCCGTCTTTCTTGTCTCCTATCTGCTGATAGGGAAGCCTACACTTCGGGAGACTTTGCAAAGAATACGTGGAAGACGGTAAAGCCCTGGCACCCTAGATCCTTAAAAAACTGCTTGGAGGAGGTTTCCACTTGTGCTTCAATGACCTTCACTTGAGAGAGAAATAAATTTCTATTGTGTTAATCCACTGAGATTTCAGTTTTCATTTATAATAGCAGCTGGCATTATCTTGCCCTACTTCCTTATTTTGAATTAACTACAATTTTTAATGATATATTAAAAAATTCTTGCATCTGTTCCATAGAGAAATGCAGGTATAAATATATAAAAAAATCATCCAAATAAAGTGGATGGCTATGAATTCATGTCCCCAGGAGATAGTCTAATTTACTTCCATGAAATTAGGAAATGCAGTTCTTCTTGCAATTTTGGTGCCTTAAGAAAAGTGAGAAAAGGTAACTGTTACAGATGTACTTGTGTATTTTTAATAGTCATCCATTTATTTGCCTAAGGAGTGTATCTCTGATACTACGAGATATCCTTTAGGAGCAATTACTTTCGTAACATATGCAGTGTCTGAAAGGCTTTTTTGGTTAAATACCATTATTATTTATTTTTATGCTGTGCATAATGAGATCAATTCTAAAGAGTAATGCAGGAGAACTGTCTCAATATTCAATACTTTTTGTTTCCTCTAATACAATATTTTTGTTGTTTTTATTTTGATGTTCTCAGCTCAGACCACATCAAGTTACAAATAAACTCCTACCCATTCAGAAATGATCTCCGACCCTCCCTAGCTGGAGAGTGGGAGTCAAGCTCTTCAAAAAAAGCCTGCATAAATTTCTTTTGACCAGCACCATTCACTCCTAAATCCCCATCCACTAATGACTAAGGTGCTTCTCATAATTACAATCTTCCCTCACTCAAGCTTGGCCTAGCCATTGGAATATTCCCTTTACTTTGGACTCTCTTATTTCAGCTAATACTAGTCTTATAATTACAATGACTTGAAACCTTATAGTCAATTTAATACCTCCTTCTCCCTAACCCTGTGCGTCCATCCAATCAATTTCCAAATTACATACATTCTACCTCCACAAAGGCTTCACATCTTTAACCTTCTTTCTATTCCTGCTGCCTACACGTCGGTTCAGATCCTCATTACTTTCCTGCCTTCCTAACTATAATAACCAGTAATTGGCTTCCCCACTTCTCTTTCTCTCCATTGCAATCCATCCTACACACTGCTATAAGATTTTTCTTTCTAAATTGTGCTTCTGATAATAAAATCGGACTCTGCAGATAAAAGAAGACTTAAAGGTCAAGTGATCTAACCTTCTTTCTTTTCTTTCATAAATATCAGAACTGGATATATGCACTTTGTTTATTAAAGATGTAATGCGTGGTTAAAAAAATTAAACAGTATAGAACAGCATAAAATAAAAAGTAAAAATTTCACTCCTTCCCTCCACCCCCAGTTTTACTTCCCAGAAGCAACTGCTATTTTGAATTTTTAGTTTTAGGTTTTTATTCTTCTGGTGATTGTCATTGTAACTCCATATAATATAGCTATGCCTTTCTTTTTTATATCTAATAACTTTTCACACAGTATCTATTGACATCCAACTATGAAATATGAGTAAATTAGTGCACTTACCCCTTTTACCTACCTTTTTAACTTTTGTTAGTTACACTCTTCTTTTTCACGTTTTCATGGCTTATGTGATTTAAATGTTGTTTTATAATTATAATTAAGTCCTCAATGCTTTGCATATAGCTTAAGTCTAAAAATCAGAAAAAATACCTTGCATTTAAAATATTATGATTATCAAATTACATCACTGTAGAAACAAGTAGTATAGTTAGAAATCCACAAAGCGGAATGAGCTCAAAGAGGTATAGGAAGAGGGCTGTCACATACAGTTGAGCAGGCTGAATGTACAAGATCACTTGGTCAAAGGGGTGAGTGAAAATCCCATACATTATGCTTTGTGCCTTAGCATGGCATTGTTACATTTTTCCAATTTGGAAAAAGCTCTATACATGCTAGTTGAGGCACTAAGTGGAAGGAAAGCAAGGTGAATTCTAGGTCACCAAAACCAATGAATGTTTTAAGAGACAGGGAATGGTAAAGTGTGTCAAATATTACAAGAAAGTTCATAAGAAGATTGTGGCGTTTTTCACTGATTACCAGTAGGTTATTGGTTATTGATGACCTTAGCAAGTGCTGTTATATTGAATTTATTGTGGTGGAAGTCAGGATTCAGTGTCCTAAGTAGAAAGTATCAAGTCAGTAAAGCTTGAAAATACAGACAACACTTTTGAAATATTTGGATGTCCAAGGGAAAGAGAGATTGTTTGATAACTGGGTAGTCAAATCTAACCATTTTTTTGTTTGTAATATCTTTCAGTGCTTTTATGTTTAGATGTGCCTTCAACATATGATATAATAGAATTATTCACCTATTTTTCTATTAGTTCATAGATAATTTCATTTTTTAAAATTAAAATTTTAAATCCATCTGTTGTATTACCTATTGTATTTTTGCATGTGGTATTATATGCGGAAAACAGAATGTTTTTGTCTCCTCCAAAATTGGTATGTTAAATTCTAACACCCAATGTAATGATATTTGGAGGCAAGGTCTTTGGGGGGTGATTAGATCATGAAGGCGGAGCCCTCATGAATGGGATTAGTGCCCTTATAAAAGAGACCCCAGGGAGCTCCTTTGCTCCTTCTGCCATATGAGGTTACAGCTAAAAGACAGCTGTCTATGAGTCAGGAAGTGGGCCTTCACCAGACACCAAATTTGCCAGCATTTTGATTTGGGACCTCCTAGACTCCAGAACTGTTAAGAAATATATTTCTGTTCTTTAAAGCCACCCAGTCTATGGTATTTTTGTTATAGCAGCCCAAATGGGCTAAGACATTATATGCATCTAACTTGAACTTTTTATAAATACCCACTTGTAACAATAATCCATCTTATTTTCACTGAGCTGGAATCCCATTTTTATCACATAATTAACCTTTATTTTGGGGGGACTATTTTTCAGATTTTTCTTCTATTCCCCTAATCTTACTCTCTGAGTCAATACCAACATAATTCAATGAATACTTAATATTTAGTGATGGTTTTTAATTGGAAAGGTCAAGAAAAACCTAAGGAAAGCATTCTTTGAATCCTATTTGAATCCATTTGCATGGGTTAGAAACACTCATTACCTGAAAGTGGAATCCCCCTTCTCAGTCCTGGCTATCTACAACTTTTCTGTTGTCGTTTTCAGTCCTTTATCCTTTTCCCCTATTCTAGAAAAGTATCTCATAACCTTCTTCCAATGATTACATTTTCTGCAATGTCAGTTTAACTCCTTACTGGCACCAGTCTTGTTATCGTGCCTTTAGTTTTCTTGTGATTTTTCTTATCTCAATCAGCAAAGTATACATCCAAATTGTGACTTCATGTCACCTCTAATCTCTTGTTTTTGGTATTTAATACTTCTTTAAAGACTATTTAGAACATAAAGGTAATTTTTAAATATTTTGTTTTCTTCTATGACATGCTTTTAAAATACATTATGAATGTAAAATTATCCTTTTTAATGGAAAAGAATCTTTTCTGAGATCCCCTTTTTGTTTCTTTCTATACGATTTACCTTTGAGTGAGAAGTTGTTTGTCTCACAAAATAAAAATGAGGTGGTGGATTTTTTGTTGTTTCACTTCATGTGGCTGCTGCTAAATCTTCCTTTCAAATGGAAGCCTGACAGTTTTATAAAACCTCTAGTCAAACTACAGGTGTTTAGTCATCATTTGAAAAGGATATATATGATGTTACCTGACCATGTGACAATGTAGAAGTAATTATATTTCTTGTTAATTTGAAGAGGTGCTTAGTTTTTGTTTTGTTAGAAGAGTGGAAGGGAATCTAAAGCTTCCTCAGATTTGCAACTCTCTAGTCACTCCCGTCCTGCCCCCCTTCCCATTACCAGCAATTTATCCTAGAACACCATGCACACCACTACTGCCATCTTCCACTCCCTCCGCCATTTTGTATTCCTGGTAGTTGAAGGGGTACACAAGGAGCTTTTGAGGTGAGAAATGAAGTAGTAAAGTTTTAACTGCTGAAAAAGTAGCTGATGTAGAGAGTTAGAGGAGAGAGGAAAGGAAGGTAGATGGTGATGATTAACCTCCTGGTAGGTAGAAATTATTCATCTTTGAAGACAAGGACTTTGTAAATCTCTCCCTAAGATTTTATAATGCTATATGGTGCTGTTACCACTTATGGTGGAGAAAATTCCTTCAGATTTTTGTCTTATTTTAGTGCTGATAAAACTTTATATCTCTTTATTCCCAAAGGCTTAGATTGGCAGTTGCTGACTAATTGGATGCTTCATGTCTACAAAACTTCTGCTTCAACACTGTCATTGACCCATCACTCGGTGAATGAATGCAGCCTGCCCCTGCCCCACCAACCCATCCACAGTCTGATCTCTTTGAAACTCCCTCCGTGTGCTACATTCTTCTGCCAAATTGCTTTTACCTCTGTGTGCACCCTTCATTTTCCTGCCTCTATGACTTTTTGCATCTTATTCCAGCCACTTGTTGCAATTTTATCCAATTTTTCTGGGTGTTATCTCTTCACTGGCCACCTTCACATGGCTGACTGATGACTGTTGATATGAAAGTCTGGTATTTATATATGCAGTTTGGTTTTTAATCAGAGCATGAACACAATATTAGATTCCACTACTGAAATCTGTGCAAAACTTATATTTGCCTTGAGGTCCCAAACATTTTTAACCTTTAAAATGTGTGAAATATTAATAATAGTAATAAATAACTAAATAATAATGATAACAACAACAGTCACAATCATTCTTACCAGTACAAGAATCATACTTGTACCTCACCTGTATTCATCAGGCTGGTGCCCCGGTAGTTTCCTTTAGCATCTACTGCCAGTATTATTTTTCTTATACAGGTGTGTCAGCCACAGGATGGTTGTTTGTTTTAGCAGGCAGCTTTCAGTGGATCCTCTCTGTATTTTAGGCTCCTCTTAACGGCTACCGATCCTACAAAAGCAGCAGATGTACTGCAGCTGTCCTTTTGTACAAGGAAGTACATGAGTCTGCTTTGGAGTCTCCAATTGCAAGCATATATGTACTTTCCCCAGAAACTTTATTGGTTTATTACTATGGTATTCTGGCCTTCTCTTCCTTTTAGCTAGTGCTTTCTCTCTCTCTCTCTCTCTCTCTCTGTCTCTCATGTCTACTCATCTCCATTTATCTCATTATCAAAGACCTTTGCTATAAAAATAGCCATTTAGGAGACATCCTGATCTCATTTCCCTTCTTCTATTCCCAAGAGAACGAATGCTTCAAGTGGGTCCCAAACTTCCAGTTACTCTGCCAGTCTGCTAATCATCTAAATGACAGCAGTGACATTTTGGAGTGCAGAACTCTCCTCGACTGGCTTTATAAACCCATCGCACATTTTTCATTTGTTGACATCTAGCAGCCTGGCAATAGTGTTTCTCAAAGCCTTGATGAACCCAGATTTGAGATACAAAATCAATTCAACTTCAAGAGTTTGATTGAAGAAGGGGAACTAAATAAGTATACTGGAAATTGTGGGGTATGAGAGCAGCATGGTACAGGAGAAATTAAGCGTAGGTCTCAGCACCATGGTTCTAATATAACAGTTTAGAGCTCAGCTTCTGTGTACACTAGATATGTGATCATAGACAAAGTTACATTTTCCTCCTTGCTAATGGAATGTTGAAGTTTAATGAACTAATGGCATAGAAAATACCTAGAATCATGTCTGAATTAAAATTGATATTATTATCATTGTCCCAGATCTGCCTATTGTCCCATATTGCCATGTGACTATTATTTGACTTTGTGGGGCTTTTGATTTTTCTCTCTATAAAATTAAGGAATTTGTCAGGTGATTTTGAACCCTCCTTCTACTTTTTAGACTTCATTTTCTCAACTGGTAGAGAAATGATTGGTGTGTTCTCATTCTGATGTGTAAGTCTGACTAACAAATCTCAAATCTTCAGGGCCATTTCTACAACAGTTCAATACCAGTTCTATACCAGACAGGTAATTGAAATGTGGCCTGGCAAAATTTTGCTACAATTGTGCCTCTTGGCCTGTTAGTCAATCAATGGGAAAGTGATCTTATTCCTTAGATTTGGGAAAGCCTGACATCAATCATTAAGATAATCAGAGTTGGAGGCAACTGACCAATTTTACTTGTATATTTCCGTATTCACTGACAATCGTGGCCTATTGTACATAAATGTCATTTGGAAATAGGTCCTTGAGGAAGGCACTGTTCTATCCAAAACCTGTCTCTGGCTTACAGTTTAGATTTGATATAACATTAAGGCAGAATTTAGAAATGAGTAGGAGCATAGCAAGCTTCAGTGTGGTTATATCTTAACACAAAAATTTACTAATTTTTTTTCATCTCCCTGGAACACTTAACCTAGTCTCTGATTCATCTTCCTTTGCTGGGTGAAAGAAGGTCCTTAGGGTCTTTTCACTGATGAAGCCCATCAAAATTCTGGAAGATACAGAGAAAGGTAAACAGGAAAACTATCTGTGTGACCTTTGGAAAGTAGCTAAGCCAACATGGGTTTGTCTGTCCATCTATAAAAACCAGGGATTGATACAGATGATGAGTCTATGAGCCAGAACTTCTATCTCTAAGAAGTTCTTAACCTCAAGATTCTGTAAGAATCATGTGCTAAGTGTGTTAAAAATGGAGATTTCTAGATCCCAAGTTCATTAATTCTGATTAAGTTTGTCAAGAGTAAGGCTCAAAAAGATACATTTTTAGCATGCACTCAGGTGATTCTTTTGCCCATATGTCATGGTCCATACTTTGGAAACTATTTCAGTCTTCTCCATTTCAATAAGTTGATGATATGCTAACATTGTTTGATTTGCAACTTTTATGATTATAGATGAAACAAATATTAGTTACCCATGCTAAAATTATGAGTAATTACATGAATATACTTATTATTTAAAATGGATTAGATAATGAAAGACTTATGAACAATTAATCTCTAATTTTATAAAGTTCACCTGTCCTAAGAATTGATAGGATACCATTTCCTTGAAAGGACATGGATTTGGAAAGATTTTTCTGTGAAATAGTGTATTTTTCTCCTCTAAAAAGTCTCTTTTAGCTCTTAGAGTGTTTCATATTTCTCCTAGGTAAATTGTCCATAAATCCATATCAAAGAAAAACTTGTGAAGACAGAAACACATTCTGTGAGGCATTTTTGTTTTTTCAAAAATATATTTTAGAAGTTATTTGTTTTTGAAAATCATTTGGCAATAATCATATAGAGAAAATGATCTTGTTAGCTATCATCATCATACAATTCTCTTTTATTAGTTTGTATTTGATAGAATATGGTTAAGGGTAAAGATGTTGGAATCGGACAGACCGAGGTCAAATTTTTGCTCTACCATATAGCAGCTGCTTTTCCTTGGAAAGTTACATGGTCCTTCCAAGCCTCAGCTTGTAAAATGGGGGTAAAGCTGTGCCTACCCCAGAGGGTTGTTATGGGAGTTAAATGAGGTTATGCATCTGAATTGCTTAGTACAATGCCTTATACAAAAATGTTTAAAAGAATTAACTTCTAATGCAAATCAAAACCACAATGAGATATCACTTAACTCCAATGAGAATGGCCTTTATCAAAAAAACCCAAAACAACACATGTTGGCGTGGGTGTGGAGAGACAGGAACACTAATACACTGCTGGTGGGACTGCAAACTAGTGCAACCCCTGTGGAAAGCATTACGGAGGTATCTTAAACAGTTTCAAGTAGACCTGCCATTTGACCCAGCAATCCCATTACTGGGCATATACCCAAAGGAAAAAAGGCCATTCTGTAACAAAGACACGTGTACCCGAATGTTTATAGCAGCACAATTCACAATAGCAAAGATGTGGAAACAACCCAAGTGCCCATCAATACATAATTGGATTAGTAAGCTGTGGTATATGTATACCATGGAATATTACTCAATTATAAGGAATGATGAAGATATGACATCCCTATGGTTCTCCTGGAGAGAGTTGGAACCCATTATATTAAGTGAAGTATCCCAAGAATGGAAAAACAAGCATCACGTGTACTCACCAGAAAATTGGTTTCCCTGATCATCACCTAAATACAAATCTTGGAACAACACCAATGGATATCAGACTGAGGTGGGGGTGGGGGAGGGGATGGGTGTATGCCTACACAATGAGTGCATTGCGCACCGTTTGGGGAGTGGTAACACTTGAAGGTGCTGACTCGGGAAGGGGGGGTGGGGAAGGGAGGGATATATACCTACATGATGGGTGCAACGCGCACCACCTGGGGAACAGACACGCCTGGAGCTCTGACTTGGGGGGAAAGGCGGTACAGGAGCAACGTATGTAACCTGCAATTCTGTATCCCCCATAACAAGATGAAATAAAAAAAAAATAAAAAAAAAGAATTAACTTCTAGTATTTTTGTGGGAAGGAGAGTAAGCCTTATATATCCTCTTTATGTATTTGTATTTACATTTGTACAGCTTTGCAAGGAGTTTTTGAGTAATACCTCCAAAGCACAGGCAGCCAAAGCAAAATTGGACAAATGGGAATCACATCAAGCTAAAAGTTTCTGCACAGCAAAGGGAAAAGATAACCCACAGAATGGGAAAAAAATGTTTTCAAACTACCCATCTGACGAGGGACTTATAACTGGAATATATAAGGAGCTCAGACAACTCAATAGGAAGAAATCACATAATCAGATTAAAAAATGGACACAGGATCTGAATAGACATTTCTCAAAAGAAGACATACAAATGGCCAATAGGTATATGAAAAATTTTCAACATCATTAGTCATCAGAGAAATGCAAATCAAAACTACAATGAGATATCATCTCATTCCACTTAAAATGGCTCTTATCAAAAAGACGGGCAATATCGAATGCTCGTGGGGATATGGAGAAAGGGGAACACTGGTACACTGTTGGTAAGAATGTAAATTAGTGCAACTGCTATGGAGAACAGTATGGAGGCTGCTCAAAGAACTTAAAATAGAACTCCCATGTGACCCAGAAATCCCACTTCTGGGTATATATTCAAAGGAGGGGAATTTGGTTTATTGAAAAGATATCTGCACTCCCATGTTTATTGCAGTACTATTTATAGTAGCTGAGTTTTGGAATCAACACACGTGTCCATCAACAGATGAATGGATAAAGAAATTGTGGTACATATACACAATGGAATATTATATAGCCACAAAAAGAATGAAATCCTGCCATTTTCAACAACATGGATGGAACTGTAGAGCATTATGTTAAGTGAAATAAGCCAAGCATAGAAAGATAAACCTCACATGTTCTCACTCATATGTGGGAGCTAAATATTAAAAGCAATTGATATAATGGAGACAGTGAGTAGAATGATGGTTACCAGAGGCTGGGAAGGATAGCGGGGGCAGGGGTGTGTGTGTGTGTGTGTGGATAAAGTGGGGATGGTTAATGAGTGCAAAAATATAGTGAGATAGTTAGACAGAATGAATAATACTTGATAGCCCAACAAAGCCACTATAATCAACAATAAGTTAGAGTATACTTTAAAATAACCAAAAGAGTAGAATTGGAATGTTCCTAACATGAAACAATGATAAATGCCTGAGGTGGTGGATACCCCAATTGCTCTGATTTGATTGATTCATATTGTATGCCTGTATGAAAATATCCATGTACCCTATAAAGATATGCAACCATTATGTTCCCATAATAATTAAAAACAAAAGAAAAATAACATACTAGTCTAGACTAATGTAGCATTGTAGGTTTTGGGGCTTGGAGAGCAGAACTCAGGTTGGATTTAAGTCCTCATTTATGTCCTTGGCCGGGTGCCTTGTTCGGGATACAACCTGTACAACTGCAAGCTGCACCCTTTTCAAGCCGTAGCATTTAGCATCTTTGTCTTTCCATTTCCCACTTGAGGTCTTATACTTGAAGTTATCTGATGAAGTTCTGCAAACAAAAAAGCAGGTAGAAAATAGAGGATTGGAAATAAGAAATATGTTTAACTTAAACTCCTGTATGTGGAAGTCCACACATAAAGGTCAAATACATGCACGAAAACTGAAATCTATCCTGTGCATAATTTATCTCTGTCAGCTGTCAATGGACATGGCCTTTATTTGAAAGCAATTTAATTAATGAGATTAGTGCCCCTGAAGTTCTTCACCGATGAAATAAGGGAATCTATACATCTTAGTGTCTTACACAGATCTGCCCCCAACCCCAATTTAATATACTTTTCAAATATCAAGCATGGATCTTTTGCTCATCAGAATTAAAGAAATAAACTCCCAAATTAGCTATGAATTTCAAGAGAAACAAAACAAAAGCAAACATATTTGATGGTGGTTTAGAGTAAAACCATATAATGGTTTGTGTTCCAGGAGATTTGTTTGTCAAACAGGAAAAATAAAAAAAAATACAACTTACTTTGATGCTGTTCAAAAGCCCGAGGCAGTTTCTACCCCATTTGTATTTCTGGATTTTTTTCAGCCCCATCTGTTTATTTTCTATTGAGCAATCATAGCAAAACAGAGAGCCAGCTTCTGAGGATCTGAAAGCAGGTGGGATTTGGAGATAATTTGAAAGGCATAATGACAAATTCTCAGTATAGAGGATCTCAGATTGGCTGATGCCATTGTTATTTGGCATTTAATATTTCCTTTAATTTTATGTACTATTTGTCTGAGGGAGAATTTATTTGTAGCCAGAAAATCTGAGATGTTCAGAAATCTTCTAAGTTGAGATCCTTAATTTGTGTGTGTGTGTGTGTGTGTGTGTATGTGTGTAATTGTGAGACATGATTTTGGGTCTTTAAAAACAAGAGGAGGGGGCTTGGCTTTCCCAGATTCTTCTAGTACATTCCCAGCTTATAACATAAAACCCAGGAGATAGACTTTAAACTTTCTTCCTTAAATATGTACACATTTGATTCTGATTCAGTACATCTCAGGAGATTAGTTGGTACCGAATTTCATTTAAATGTTAACTTTATACTAGATCGGTGAAAGTGATGAGATCTGGAATATCCCATATTTAAAAGGAGATATATTTTCCTTTTAGGAAAGAAGAAAAAAAGATGATAACATATCCTTGCCTTTCCTTTGACATTGTTTATGGCAAAATTTTGATATAAAGCAATCCTTTCCAGAGTCTGCACAAATGTCTGTGGTCTTTCTGGAATTCTGCCAAAGAGCGTGCAGCTTTTTATGACTTGCTTCAACACACAGGGACAATGGTGACCACCATGGAAAATTTACACACCCCTTTCATTATGGGTGAGCAGAATGACTTCTGCCCACCAACCTACTAACGGCTACCAGGAACAATGAGCCCAGTCCCTAATAAGGCATGCATCATTATCTCCAATTTCTATGTACTGAGGTCCCAGAGGGCTGTGCATGCTGCTAGTTGGCACTAGATCATGCTGGAACTGGGCACCCTGCTCATGCTTAACACACAAAACAAGCTCTGCCTTCCAAGGAAGCGTGTCTCCAAGGTGACCAAAAAGACATGCATGAAAGGATACTTATCTTTATTTTTAATCCACAGACAATTAAACTTTACTATTAGTCAGATTTGGTTAGGCTATAATGCAGTAACAACCATCCCAAATCTTAGTCAACACAATCAGAGTTTTACATACATTCTAATTCCAGTGCATTCTGGGCAGCCCTTCTGTATCTTGTGCAATAGATAAGCCTCGTCCTGGGAAAACCATCTTTGTGATCATGGTATCTCCGCTGCCAGGCAAGTATTCCTTCTATATCTTGTAGCTATGTCATCTGAAATGGAGTCTAAGGATACCACAGGAAAGAGGAATGAATGAACTATTTTAGCCCAGACATAAAATGTGTCATTGGTAAACCTAGATCCATGGCTTCAGCACAAATGCAAGGCAGGCTGGGAAATGTAGGGGAATATATGAAATAATCGATGAGCACTAAATATTCTGCAACGACTACTCTGTAAAAATCTGGGGGTCTTTATGCTAAAACAGAAAACTATTTTTTTTTTTTTTAAAAAGGAAAGAAACTTATTTTGCATATCACTTGAGATTAGCCTTGGAAGCTATTTTTTCCTGGTGAAATCTTAAACAAATGAAAGGATATATGGAATTTATTGAGCTTATTTCTCTATTTTGAGCAGAGCAATTAGCCATTAATTTACTTTACCAGTCTGACTCAGATGATTTTGTTTACTTTTACTAATGCCCGGAGTCCAAATGGAACAGTATTAAGAACTTAAGCTCTAGAAATAAATTGCTTAGCTTCAAAAACGTGTCTCTACTACCTGTTAGCTGCTGCTTGGGCAAGTTGTATTATCTCTCTGAGACCAAGTGTCTACATTTGTGAAAAAGGACTGATGGCTCTTATAAGACAGAGATTAGCTACCTGGGCTAACATAAGCACTAGTGTATAGTACAACATTTGCCATGCAGTACATACTCAATAATGCATCAATATTTTAGATAAGCAAAGTCAAAACTTTCATTTATTCTGTTATCCTAGAGTTTCCTGTGATCAATTGTCAGTTCACTAGTCATGACAAATAGCTAGCAATAGTAGTTGTTGGACTTGGTACCCACATGTTTGTAGCAAGAGACAGAATACCGAAATAGATGAAGAATCACGGAGAAGCTCCACAAGGGAACTTATTAATTCTCTGAAGGCCCAAAGTTAAGAACTATATCTCAAAACCTCTTCATATCCTCAAAACTGCCAATTCATGCCTGGCAATAAAGTTTTTTTAGTTATATTATTGAATGCATGAATGATATTTGGATAATATCTTTTAAAAATAATGTCTGCTATTGTGTTTGAAAGGTAGCCCACAAAATCTAAATTGATTAACTTCCTTGTGCTATAGTCATACTGAATCCTGAGCCCAAATCTATGCTTTTTAATGCTTTAAACTTGCTCTATGTGTTTTCTTAGTTAATCGTCAAATCTCACAAAATGACTAATTTATTTTTGTCAAATAATTAACTAGATTTGCCTTCCATAAAATAGTTTCTAAAGATGTTATATTTAATATTTCTTATTTGTTGTTATTTGGTTTTGACTTTGGAAGCTTTCCATGGGGGAGAGCACAGCAACTCCCAACTGCTAATTCCAAGATAATCCCAGTTGCATTAAACTGACTGGTGAATTAACTTAGCCACTGACTGAGATTTATTTGTGAATGGTTGAGATATTTGGTTGGCAGTAAGCTATATAATTTGAGTACCTCCTTTTTGTGTGTCTTAATTATATCTAATGAGATATTTTCTGGAAGAAACAAGCTGCACGCATTCTGTCTACAATTCTACATCAAAGCCATGTTGTGTCGACCCAAAGGGTTCTTCTCATTAATTGGATGGCTGTGAGTGTAGTAATCAGTGACAAGGTTTAGAAAGGTGCCAGAAGTTAGCTTCTCTTGTTTCACTGGGGGCCAGCAAATGGGAGTTTCATTTATTCATTTATTTATGTGAGAATAGCTGATACCAATTAAGCAAAAATGATTCCAAATGCTAAGAATACATCCTCTAATGCAAAAATAAATTAGCATTTATATTCTTTAAAAACATTCACAGATGAGTGCATTCCACTCTAACTAATGGCACTCATATTAATATTTATGGCCTATGGGATATCATTGACCATTAAGTAGCTCTTTATTTTAGAGCATGCATGAGAAATGACACTGAAAAAACTTTCTCCAAAGTACAGAACAAGTTAACACAGTCCATGTTTGAGAATCCATGGTGTAGAAGGGTAAAGTCTTAATTATATAAGAATTTCACATGATAAACAGCTGTTAGATAGTAATCTAGAGGAACTCATGAAACAAGAAATCACTGGGGATCAAATAAAGGGCAAAAACTTCAACAAACAAACTGTCACAACAGCCTGGTATGAAATTGAAGCAAAAAGCTGGTATCTGCCAAGGTAAGAATCTTTATTAAAGTTGCTCAAATTATAAAGTTGTTACAGCCCTGAAAATCAGCTCCCAGTAGCAGACTGATGAAGATGTTTAACAGGTGGGCTGGTTTGGATTCTATAAAGCTCTTCACTATACTGGAGATGAGGAAAAAAAAAAAAAGATTTAATATTTTAATGATGAATTAACTTCACACACATGTTGGAGACTGCTCCCCAATATGTCTTGAAAATTAAAATGTTTATCACATTGAAGGCTTTGGTACAAACCACTGACACTTGAGAGTCTCCTGCAGTTGGAATTCATTTAGACAGGGTAGCTATTGGATAGAAGTTATTATACAGAGGTGATGGACAAGATTGACAGAGGCTCTGGCTAGGTGGGAGGGTATGCAGTGGCCAGGGACTGGCATGAGAAGTGGACCTGGAAACCAGAAAAATAAAACAAAGATTAAGGAATATGCAATTACTAGGATTCAGAGACATCAGTACTAAACATCAGCACAAAAAGGGTACCTTGAGGCCAAGACTCTGATCTTGGCTAAGCTGATGTTTCAGATAGAAATAAATGAACAATCCTGAACAACACTGAGGTGAGAGCAGATAAGTGATTGCACCTATGCAGAAAAAGCAACTGGAGGTACAGGAAGTAATGTTGATAACAGGTTGAACAGCACAGTGCCTATGGATGTCCGTTGTCTCACCACAAGGACCCCAAAACTGAGGTTTATTCTTTCTCATTGCCTTGCCACCTCTTCACTTTAATGTGATATATTTTAATATTATATCCATTTCCTTTTCTTTGGCATGAACCTAGACTGCTGGATTTCCTTCAAGAATTTAATATAACTAAAGACAAGAAAGATGGCCAAACTTATCCTTAAATGCAGTCTCACCAGGCTGCATTGGATATTGGAAACGATAGCACGATACAGCCAGATTGTCCTGAGTTTGAAATTCGATATTATTTTCTCCCTTTCTTAGTGTTAGTAAGAAATTTGAGTGAGTTGCTTAACTTCTGTGAGCTTCAAATTCCTCTGAACTGAAATGGGACCACAAGATGTATCTCCAGCCTTGTTTAAGAGTCATATGAGGATGTAGACTAGAACCTAGAATGTCTGAACAGCTTAATAATGATTGTGGTTTTCATCCTTCTGAATCCTCTCTTAATTATCACAAACCAGAGAACACAGCATCATTTCCATAGCACTGACAATTGGCAGGAACGGGTAGCAACTTCCTTGTTTAGACAGAACATTCGCTCTCCAGATCACCATGGTCACTATGCAATTTTATTTAATCACTTACATTACCTGCTTGGTCTTTATGGGCATAGGAATGGGTTACCCTTATGTAAAGTCATAAATAAGTATTGATCAGGACCTCAGTTTTTACAAAATTCAAATGTAAACAAATGAAATGGTAAAATTTCTTGAGCATAGTATTCAACAACTGAATGAACCTGGTATCTTTGTACTAAAGTCCTGATGCTTAACAGTCATTTTCAATCCATTTTCATTTTGATAGTAAATTGTTTTTCCTGTGTTGACATTTTCACGTAGAATTTGAAGCAGGAGGATCCTTCAGGATTTCCCAGTGTATACCATTTATTTGCTAAATGAAAAAACTGAGGCCTACAGGGGGAAAAATCTTAGTGTGGTAGAAGATTGCATAGTGGTAGAACCAGGAATAAAACCTGGACCACCTTATTGACTGTTGTTTAAAGCTTTTTCAACTATATCTCTAATTTCCTCCTGAGTGAGTTTACACATAAAACATTTAGTACTATGCCTGGCACAGACTCAATTCTCAATGAAAGTTAGCTGTTAGAATGATTTCCAACTCTTTCCTTTGTCCTGTTTCCTATGCCTACAATATTCTCTTTTCACGAATCATGGGCTGACCTGTACTTCAAGCCTCACTTTGGACTCTATCTGTTTTTTGTTGCTACATATTCGATGCTGGCTCTTTCTTCTATGAATTCCAGTAGCACACACTTTCCATATCACTTCTCAAAACTTAATCTATTACTTAATGTTGTTACTGTGTTTCTTTTTTTGTATGTGCATGACTATCTTCCTCCCAAAATTTCAATTCCTTTGTGGGGGGATCTTTACACTATGCACATACTGCAGTGTGCTTAATATTTTGCTGATGGATTGAGTAATGTGCACTTCTAGATTTCTGAGTAACACACCCATAAAACTGGTGCCAACTCGGTACACTTATATTCTATGTCATCTATGGCTGTGGACGCTAGAGCATTGTAGCAATGTTATGAAAAACAAAAATTTAAGTTAGATGATAGGAAATATGTTTAACTTTTCTAGAACTGCTAATCTTGAAATTTCTAAGTGCAGTGCCTATGCCAATCCTTGATAAAGAGAATGGAATACCTTGCTTCATTCACATTTCAGAGGCTAGATGATTCATTACAGTGGCAAGCATCGTCACACTGGCTACACACCTGTTAATGATTAGTAAATGGGTCATATTGCTAATGCAGAGGGTGAGTGTGAGAATTGGAAGTAGAAGTTGTTAAGGAATAATTTTGAAATAGGGCTTGTTTATTCATCAGTGCATGTGTAAAGTGGTTTCTCTTATTTTCACCTCAATGATGAGAGCTCTCCCCAAAATGGAATTGGCACATTTAGGTTGAAGACATACAATTTGATAAAACTGTGCACAAATGCACAAATGAGTTAATCATGAATAAAAATACATCCTTGATTCAGCCATAGTTTTGCAACATGACTTAAAGTTCTTTTTCTTCTTGCTTTTTAAAATTTCTAATCTGAAGCAAATGTGAATTTTAATATGGCAGGTGTATGTGGCATAATGGGGCATATCAATATGGTGCCATGGAAAATGGAACCAGTGGGTGTCAAGAATGTTACAGCTCAATAAGGCCTTGATCTGGGTAGAAAGGAATTTGAGTTACAAGAACTTTATTACTCAAGGAAAAAAAGGGTATCTTAGAAGTTAGTTCAACGTGAAACTGTTTCTGATTTCTTTCCTTCCTCTTCCGTTCTTGACTTCCATTTGACTTATGAATCTGAGCAAGATCAAGGTAACTTTGGATTAATGGAAAATGTGGCTGCTCAGATTGCAGGGTGCTTTCCTCTGAGTGTTAAGACTTGCAGTATGTTTTAAGTAGAAACCAAGATCAAGCTCCTAAGTGTATCTGATAAACTTACAGTAAATCAGTGAGTATGAGAGAATGATACACCAGGTAGATCTTGAGTAATAAGTCACATCTCTGACATGAACGAAATTACTTTGAGTCTTATAGCATACTCCAAATCTTACTGATATTGGTTACCCAAGAGATTGTGAACTAAGTGTCATTTTAAAAGTATTTCCCTAGTTGCTAAGAAGAATATTTTTCCCTTTCATTAAATCCTGTATCATTTTCTTTATAAGATTTCCCAAAATGCTACTTCAATCATAGCAGAATGCTAGCAGAACGAAACCACCAGGTTTACATATTTTTTTTAAAAAATAAGTTGCCTCCTATGTAAAATAAGTATTGGCACACTCATCACACACTGGTGTCTGATGAGTAAATCAAGAATTAGTGCCAAGACACAGAAATTAGTGCTGAGACTGAGAAGTGTTTACAAATAGCCAACCTCAGATATCGAGATCCTACCATGCTGTATGAGACATTATAAAAAGTCTTGATTCACTTTATTCCTTTAGCAAACATTTACTGAGAGTCTACTATGTGCACGACATTGTGCTTGGGGCTGGATATACAAAGGACTTGGCCCCTGTACTCCTTATGGTCTTAAGGGGAAGTGATATATAACAGAGATAAGAAATGTCATTGTTTTTTAATTACAAAAGTAGGGAGATCGGGACGGAGAATAAGCATTGTACCTGGTGATTTGTTATCACTGATAATTTCTAAGATTATATCTTCTGTAGAGGGGTAGAATCAGAGAGCTGGTAGGAAGGAGGACATTAGGAGAGAATGGACTAAGAAAAAAAACACAGGCACCAAATACAGTGGATCAAGAGACCCAGGACTGAGCTTGGCCATGCCACTCTCGGATAATTCACTTCCAATGTCTGAGGATTAATATTCTTTGGAGATTAAAAATAGGGTCTACTTTTTAGGGGTCTTGTGAAAATTAAATGAGATATTGAGATAATTCTTATAAACAAAATTTAGCATGGTGCCTGGCACCTGTGTTTCATTAATGTTAATTACTGTTACAATTGTTGTTGCAATATTACATTAGCTCAGAGATGAAGGCATCATACTTAGATTATTTTTAATCAGTGTTAACAAGACTGCAGCCTCTGTAGAATAAGTGGGCCCAACAGCCAGACTGCAAGGTAGATCTTTTTAAATAAATGAGGTTAGAGATAACAGAGACACTGAGAGTAGACTATCTCTAAAGAAATTTGATGGTGGGGAAAGAAAGAGAAAATAGTGAGTTTATGAAGAAACGGGGTCCATTTACAAATGGCGAAGACTCAAGAATAAGCTTGCAGAGCAGAGCCCAGGTGGAGATTATGTTTGGAGATAAATGAGGAAAGAGAGCAGGAGAGAAGGAAATGCATACAAATGTAAAGCAATTTCCACACATAAGAGGTGTCAGGGGGAGATGTTTACACATGCAAAGATTCTGTGTGCACACACATTCATTATTGGAGCAGCACTGAGGAAGTAAGTGATGGAAAATGAATTAGGCCAAGTGAAAAGTTCAATAAATTTACTGAGCTCTTTCAAGTGGTACCATATATACTCACTGTCCTTAATGGGCACTCTGAGAAGAATTGAAATGCATTATATATATGATCTATATGCATATAGAGATATAGAGCACAGAAGGACGGAGAGAGAGGAAGGCTATTTCACATGAGTTATTTGCTCTTTTTAGTCAATACAGCAGGGCAACCAAGGTTTCCAAAGACATAATTCATACTGTTGATATGAAAATGTAACTAAAGGGAAACTGAATTTCTGAAAATTTGAGATGTGAAAAGTTTCTGTAGATGATGGATGACGTGTCTTCTTATTTTATGGGCTCCATTTGGTATTTTAGCTGGAAAACCTTTGTAAAAACAAGAATATCCATCTATAGTATATTTTATTTCATCCGAGGTATGGTGCCCGGTTTTGATCAGCCTCCATGTCTCCCTCCTTCCAGTGACAGCTCCTCGGATTCTGTTTCTGAGACTACTCCTTTACTTTCTGTCCTCCAGTTCACATGGGGCTGATCAAATCCCCACCTCCTGGGATACTCCTGTGACCCAGCCTTAGTCAGAATCCTATTTTGGGTGTCCCAAGTTTGGGGAATTAGAATCGACCCTGCAAGTTTTGCTGGAACTCTGAAACTTTTGGGAAAGAGTATTTCTTTCTAGTGAGATTGTGGAATGTAGGCCTCCGGTTGCAGGGCTTACTAAAGGAGAGGAGCCATGCTGATTATAATTCTTTTTTTTTAAATTTAATATGAAATTTGCCATTTTTATTTTTAAATTTCAGAATATTATGGGGGTACAAACATTTAGATTATACATTGTTTGAGCTTCTGAATCCAGCTAAGCCTAAAGACTGTGCCTAGACTTCACGTAACAAAGTCAAGTCACTTTGAATTAGATTTCTGTCATCTGCAAACGAAGAACCTCGGCTGTGACAGCACAGATTCTGGTCTTCAAGCAACAAAACTCATCATATTCTTCCTATCAAACATCTTCCTATTGTGGAGCCCCTACGTCAATCTTTTCGACTATGTTCTTGTCATTTTTAGCAACCTAGAATGTACTACCTAGTTGAATTTTGATCCAATTAAAGTTATCAATTCTGTACAAAAAGATTTTCTAAAAATTCTATATGATTTATTTATTTACTTATTTTGAGACAGTTTCACTCTGTTGCCTTGGTCAAAGTATAGTGCCCTGATCATACCTCACTATAACCTTGAATTTGTGGGGTTAGGTGATCCTAGTGCCTCTGTCTCCCCAGTAGCTGGGACTACAGTTGGGAGCCACTGTGACTGGAAATAAATGTCTTTGTGTACCCCCCCATGTATTCTTGTGCCAGGTGGGGGAATTATATTAATAAAAGGTGGTTGGATTATAAGGGCCGTATATGACACAGTATCTAAACCTTTGTTGAATGTTGGCAGTAGTTCCAGAAGTAACACGCTCTCTTTGTGTTATTGTAAGAAAAAAATATGAAGTATTAAGAGTATAAAGAACGATATTTCCCTAATGTCAGGAGGAAGACACAATTATGTTTGGGAAATATATGTACAAATGTGAGACTCTATATTATTTTTCATCTAGAACATAGCACTACATATTATTGGTTGAAAATATTCTATTGAAAATAAATCAATAGAACAATGTTATTTTGTTATTCTTGGAGTTATGCCATGAAACCATTAGGTGTGCAAATGTGTCTATGGTGAAATATTTTAGATGCTTCTGTAATTAAAACATCATGGATGCACTTTAAGGAGGCACTTCATGTTGAATTTTGCTTAATGATGGGTTGTGTTTCAACAAGGTAGTAATATACTTGAGCACATAGATGAACTGTACCTAACTGATACTAAATCTAGATAAAATCTAAAACATTTGATAAAAAATAAATGTTTAATTTATCAGACATATGGATATTTAGATAGGTATGGATAATCGATGGCCTTTAAAAAAATTTATCTAAATATTTTGCTGAGAATCCTCAGAACTAATTAGCACTTTCTTTGTCTTAAAAAAAGATAACAGTAGATTTAAGGAACTACTATGGCCCAATAGTCAAATACATAGAATGTTTAAATACATTTTTCAGGAATGACAGAGCTAGTGGTGATTGTGATAATATGATAAGGATAATAGTAATGGTGATGATAATGGTGATAAGACACTAGTGAATCAACTGCAGTCCACTGAACTGTATTCTGAGTTGCATCTTGCAGAGTCAGGAAATGGCAAAAACATTAAAATCAATTTTCTTGTTGACTAGATCCTAGGAAAAAGAGCTCCAGATGAATTTTAACTGTCTAATGACAGATTTTTATGGCTAAGGCATCATAAAATCTGCTATCAAGGTACAGGACCAGGAAGAGAACATGTGGTATAGAAAGGCAAATGGCTTCAAGCCAGATCTGTTATAGGTATCTAGGAAAATTCAGCTTCAGCTCCAGCCTGGTGTCCTGAGATGTATCAGAATTCCAGGCTTTCTGACTTCAGTTAAGATCTTTTACAGATTAAGCCAAAAAGAAAGAAACATGCGTTGTAACTGTTGCAAAGACATATTTCAAAGTCATTAAATGCACATTACTAATATTCAGAATATATAATTTTGTAGGTGACAGATACTATTTTTACAGCTGTTCTTTAGAGAAAGAATAAGTTTCTCTTCATTAAAGACTAATGAGTGACATTACATTTAAGTGTTCACATTAGATATGCTTCTTTGAATTTAATGATGGGGCAATGAGGCCTTTAATTAAATACTCAAAAATTTCCACTGGGAGAAACAAAACAAATTTATCTGCAATTTAAAAAAATAATGGAATCCATCTGTTATATAATCAAATTTTAAAATTTTGGATATTCAGATATATTACCATTGTATCTCTGAAAGCTTAGTTCTCAATATCCTAAAATTTATTGGCACAATGAATTAAGTAATATGGTGATTGTGTTTTATTGTATTTTTTTCCTATAATTCAAATCTTCACTATAGAGTATTGAATGATTCTCTACAACTTGTGGGTTGTTTTCTGAGTTACTGTTATGGTTTCAGTTTCCCACAATAATAGCAAATCTTCAAGCAATAATTGAAAAAAAAATAATTATAAGATTAAAGATTGCTATTTAGAAATTGGATTATAACCAGATTTGTAAATTATGATCTTTCTAAATTAGTTTTTCCCCATTTTAGACAATAGTATGTCCATTTACCCTATGCTAGAATACACTATGTATTTATTAAAAATACAAATATAATTAAAGTTATTAAATTTTAAAAAATATTAAAATATTAAAATAGAAGCATAATAACATTACTGGATTTTCACAATAAGTCATACTTAAATGAAATAATTTCATCCATAGAAAATTATTTTAAAGGTTTTATAGTTTCTGGAAAATCTGGAAGGAAAATGCAGTAGTTAGGTGCAGAATAATTAAGACCACAATAAGTCAATATATCACCTGGGATATTTACTGAGCACTTAGTTTTCTTCTTAGCTCCCACTGTTGTCTAATTTGGCTAGTGGTTATCACTTCCAAAACTATCAAAGAAGAACTAAGCAAAATAGCATTTCAAAAAGTGGTAAAGAATTAAAATGCTTTGGAGGGATGAGAAAGAAAGGAAATAACTCTCTCACAGTCCATTTTGAGGGACTTATGATAAAATCTTTCATTAGGCAAAAGCTTGGGAAGCCTACTGATGTGAGATTAGATACAATTAGATGAGACTCAAAGCAGATTCTACAAAGCTTGTGTGAGGCTACTAATTATTGGTAGTTGATTTTTGTATTTTTCATGGAGCTCAACTCTAATCTACAGGCTGTGCTTACTTAACAGTTCTGCTGAGAATTCCTGTTTAAAAAGAAGCTTTTTTCTCTAGTAGAACAACCAGTGAAAGGGCTTGGGGGAAAACACTTTTTTTCCTGAATTAAGTTGGAAAAAGTAATTTCTGAAGATACCATAAATTGGGTATCATTTGAGATAAAGAAGGAATCTTATATCCTCATGTCTTTGTGAATAGAAAAGAATTATCTTGAAATATTTTGATGGTGTACTATGGGATACAAAAAAATTAAAGGTTACTGCACAATGAGGTAATAACTTATTTAATATCAGATGTAAAATTACTAATATAACTCCAGTTTTACACACATAGGATCAGGTCTATTTCTCTATAATTTTTACCCAGTGCAATATGAAAAAAATCTATTTTACTCAGATACATTGTGATAAAGGAAAGATCAATATGGAATGAATAGTCTGTGATATTATAACTAACAAATATTATTTATTATATATTTCTTATATAACAATAATATTTTAATCTTAGAATGTTCACAGGCTTTTTTTAAACCAGTGTCTTTGAACATTATTATCACAGTTTTAAAACCCCAAGATTCTACTTTTCAGTAAACATGTTTATTTTAGCCACAGACCTGTAAGGAATGAACTGTGTTACTTTAATATATACAGTAGTTACTAAAACTAAAATATAATTTAATATCAAACTTCAGTACCCCTAAATTTAATTTTCCTTGTCTATAAAGTAAGTAGATAATATTTGCTTAAGTAATAAAAGTACTTAAAACATATTAATCACTCAAATACCATCTGTTGCTATATTTATTAATAGCAAATATATTTATTGAAATATGCAAGGTTAGTTATATAATGCAGACCGGTAATCTAGGGTTTCGGGTCAGTGAGATGTTAAATGTGGGCTCTGGTATCAATGTGCAATTCAAAGTTACCTGCTCTTGCATCAAACAACTTTTCTGACTTCCTAGGCTTCTTGGATATGGCACATGATTTCTTAGAGAAGAGTATTGTATAAAATAATAAGAACTATGTTCGTTAACTCCATTAATATTTATTATTAATAACACACCCACCATAGTGCTAGTTTGGGGATTCAGTGGTGAATATACCTGACATGATTTTTGCCTTCATGGATCTGGAATTCTTGTGAAAGAGGACAAATATTAGTCACATGATCACAAATATATTTTAAAAATTGTTAACTGTGACATGTTACAAATGAAATACACAAGGCCACTAAATAAAGATTACTTAGTTTGAATTAGTCTTTGGTAACAATATTCTAATAGCAGCAAATCTTCACACCATAACTGCATGAAGATAAATGAATTCTGACTAGAGGTAGGAAGATATGAGAGGGGCAATCCTCTTCCAGATGTAGGGAATGGCACAAGTGGAAGGCTGGCAGCAGGAGTGAGGTTGGCAGACAGTAAGTGCTAGGTGGCTGTTGTGGTGGGAAGTGGTGGGAAGAAAGGCTTTTGGGGAGGCCAGAGAAGTCACTGGGGCCAGACATGTAGAGCCTTTGTTCAAACGGAGTAGTTTTACTTTATCCTACCATGCTGAGAAACCATGGAAGAGTTATAAGCAACACAGTGACACAATCAGTGTATTTTTGGTTTTGTTTTGAAAAGATCTTTCCCCATTATGTGGTCTTGGCACCCTTGTCAAAAATCAGTTGAAGGTTTATCAATGTGAGTTTTTATTCTGGGCTCTCAACTCTAGCCATTGGTCTATATACCTGTTCTTATATCAATACTACACTGTTTTGGCTATTCTGGTTCTCTTGAAATTACATATGAATTTTAGGTTGAATTTTCCCATTGTGCAAAAAACGCTATCAGGATTTTTTTTTTAAGTAGAAATTGTATTGAACTTGTGTATCACTTTAGAATCAGTTAATTTTTATTAAAATTTTTGTTTTGAGATAGTTGCAGATTCATATATATTTGTAAGAAATAATTGATAAAACCTGTTTAATCTTTACTGTGTTTTCCCCAATGGTAAGATCTTACAGACTATAGCACTACACTATAATCACTGGAATTTTTTGACATTGATACAAGCCAAGGTACCTATCCATCATCAGAAGGATCCTTTTATAGTCACACCTACCTACCTCCCCTCTTCCCCAACACCACCCATGACTTCTGGCAACCACTAGATTTTTCCTTCATTTAAATAATTGTGTCATCTCAAGAATGTTATATAAATGGAATCACATAGTACGTAATCTTTGGGGTTGGCTTTTCCCCCTGAACTCTGTTCATTTTTTACCCAATCTGTTTTCTCTAATGTTAGATGGGGTCATATCTAATGCTCTACCTTTCTGTTCACTGATCATTTGCTCTGTCCTTTCTTTCCTGGCTGTTGAGCCCATCTACTGAGTTTGTAACTCAATTTTTGTATTTAATAGTCCTGAAATTTCATTTGGTTCTTCTTTAAGTCTTCTATTTCTTTGTAGAGATTTTCTATTTCTTTGTTGAGATTTTTTATTGTTTTATTTGTTTCAAGTATAATCGTAATTGCTCCATGGAACATTTTTGTGATGACTTCTTTGAAGTCTTTGTCAGGTAATTTTAACAACTCTGTTTTCTAGGAGTCAGCATATACTGATTGTCTTCAGTTTGGGATCTTTCTGGTTCTTGAGTGATATTCACTGAAACATTGACATATTTTTATTAGGTTATAAGACAGGATCTTATTTAAACCTCTGTTTTAGCTGGTTTCTTCTGATACTGTACCAGTAGGAAAAAGGTGGTGTTTCCTCAATACAGTCAGATGGGAGTAAAGTCTAGGTTCCCCAACTGGTCTCTGTGGATGCCCAAGGGAGTGGAGGTGGTATGGTCAGCTCTCCTTGAGGTCTCTTCTGATAGCTCCCTGGCTGGGAGGGGTAGGAGTGCCTCCTCAATGCTCTCCACATAGGCTCCACTAAAAACACAAGGAGGTAGCCTCCTCCAATACCACTTGCCAATGAGAGGAGAGATTATTTATTATTGCTGCATAGGTATTTGTCTTAACTCCCCATGTGGTCTGAACTGATATTACAGGGGTTGGAGAGCAGTGAGCTTTCTACTTTGTGGTGGGAATGAAAGTCCAAGCTCTACTCACTCAGCCCTCTTTGATGCCACCCTGGTAGTGGTAGTGGGGACAGGTGTTGGGGTGCTGGTGTGGGTGAGGGCACACTTTATTTTATGGTGTTTGACTGGAGTTAAGCAGTTATTGTATAAAAGTTTTCTCTCCTGCAAGGCTGTCCCTTTCCTGGACCTTTGGCTAGAGAAAGCAGGCTTTTGAGGAGGTTTGTTTTTGTTTTGGTTTTTTGTCTGCACCTCTGTATGTTTGCAGATTGTGAACTTCTTTTTAGCCCAAAGTCTGGAATATATGAGGCAAAAAGAAAACCCAGAAAACTCTCATTTGTTACTTGGGTCCTGAGCTCCCTAACTGGTCTGCCTTCTTCTCTCCACCCTTGAGAGTCTCCTTTTCTTTGTTACATATATAATTAGCAGGATATTAATTGTACTGATTGGCAGGAATAGAGAAATGTATGTTTATTCTATGTTCCTGAAAGTCAGTTTGCTTTTTTTAAAAACACTGTAAGTACTCTAGTTGTTTCAGGGAGACAAAACAGGATATGTTAATATATTTAGTCTTTTTCTTACATATACATTTGAAAATAATTATATTACCAACATTTTTTGTTTTTAAGTTTGAGATGTATTCTATAGAAAATTTAAGCCTCTATATAGCTACAAACTATAGTAGTGTGTGTGCATGCGTGTGCATGCCTGTGGGTGCATGAACATGCATTTTTATTTTAGGGGATATCTCCTCTGTTATTATTGTTTCCCCCCCACAGAATTGTTCACAAGTATTTATGTGAATGTCTTGGAATTTTAAAAAAAAGTCACTTTAGTTTTATTACATGGATCATGAATGTTTTTACACTTTCCCTTCTCTTATCAGATTGATTTTTCTATGTGATTTCCCTTTTGGCATATATAAGACATTCTCCTTAATTGAAAAATTGCTATTTATATTCTCTTGTTATCCTTTCTGTAGTTTGCAGTTAGATATTTTCTAATTAAACCTATATTTTCCTAGCACATTGTTTGCATTTAATAATATTTTATCTAGCTTATCTTGGTAAAAAAAAGAATTTGTTTTTCTTTACCTCACAGATATATGGAAAATGAAAACAAATCCTGTGCAGGCAAATGTTACTTATATATACAATAAAAAAAGATTAAAAACAGTTCAGAGTCTGTCTGTCGTATAGCAAATCCTGAAACTGTCACGTATTTAGATTCTCTGGCTTGCTGCTTCTTTTTTGTAAACAAAGTTTTATTGGAATATAGCTATCCTCATTATTTAAGTATCGTCTAGGGCTGCTTTCAGGGTACAGTGGCAGAGTTGAGTACTTGCAACAGAGACCTCATGGTCCTTAAAACCTAGAATATTTACCATCTGGCCTTTTACGGAAAAAGTTTGCAGATCCCTAGTTTAGAGGATAAGAGTGACTTAAACCTCTAGTGAAATAAAGGGAACATATGTTATACCCATTATTTCTGAAGGATCCTGATGTCTATATCTGATAAATATGTTTTAAAATGTGTGTGAATGTTAACATTTAATGCTGGGAAAAGAATGTCAGACTAATATGATGTTATTATTAGGTTGGTGCAAAAGTAATTGTGGTTTCAGACCGTGAATTTTAAATCGTTTTAACTAGGATCATGCACATCTTCATTAATCAAAATTGGAACCATTACAATCAACACATTTTTGCCAACAAAAATAAATTTGTTTATTCCTGTAAGCACACAAATCCATGGTTCAGGATTGCATGAAATCTTGGAAAGAGTTTTCTGCATTCTGCTGGTTGTGGCAGCATTTTCTCTGCAAAAAGTTGTCAAGATACTTGAAGAAGTGGTAGTCGGTTGGCGAGAGATCAGATGAATATGGCAGATGAGGCAAAACTTCATAGCCCAGTTTGTTCAACTTTTGAAGCGTTTGTTTTGTGACCTGCGGTCAGGCGTTGTCATGGAGAAGAATAGGGCCCTTTCTGGTGACCAATGCCGGCTGCAGGCATTGCAGTTTTAGGTGCATCTCATCGATTTGCTGAGCATCCTTCTCAGATGTAATGGTTTTGCCAGGATTCAGAAAGCTGTAGTGGATCAGACCAGCAACATATTACCAAACAGTGACTATGACCTTTTTTTGGAGCAAGTTTGGCTTTGGGAAGTGCTTTGGAGCTTCTTCTCGGTCCAACCACTGAGCTGGTCATCGCCAGTTGTGTAGAAAATCCACTTTTGGTCCCAGGTCACAATCTGATCGAAAAATGGCTCACTGTTGTTGCATACAATAAGAGAAGATGACACTTGAAAATGAGGATTTTTTTGAGTTTCAGTCTGCTCATGAGGCACCCACTTATCAAGCTTTTTCACCTTTCCAATTTGCTTCAAATGCCGAACAACCGTAGAATGGACGTTGAGTTCTGTGGCAACTTCTCATGTAGTTGTAAGAGGATCAGCTTTGTTGATTGCTCTCAGTTGGTCGTTGTCAACTTCTGATGGGCCAGCCCCTGCGCTCCTCATCTTCAAGGCTCTCATCTGCTTTGAAAAACTTCTTGCACCACCACTGAGCTGTTCCTTAGCAGTTTCTGGGCCAAATGTGTTGTTGATGTTGCCAGTTGTCTCTCCTGCTTCACGACCCATTTTGAACTTGAATAAGAAAATTGCTCAAGTTCGCTTTCTGTCCAACATCATTTCCACAGTCTAAAATAAATATAAAATTAACAGCAAGTAATAAGTCATTAGCAAAAAAAATAAAGCAAGAAATGCACATTAAAATGATGTATAACATAACATATTTATTCTTAAATAAATGTATAAAATATACGTAGAGATGGTCTTAGATTTGGTTTGTTTTGGGAGGGAATATATTCTGTTGGATTTTCTTCTAACACTCTGACAATCCTTCTATTTTTTTTTTTTTGTTTGTTTGTTTATTTTTTGCAGGTGTGTCTATTTCTATCAGTCATTCTATGTAGTTCCAGAAAGTCCTGAACTTTATCTCAGTCCTTTTCCTAGGCAGTCTTACCCATACAAACAACTTCATTTAACATCTATTCATGTGAGAGCCAAATATCTCTAGCCCAGACTTCCGCTCTCAGATCCATACTTATGTATTCAATCGCTTACTAGATTTTTTCACATGACTAGCTTTAAGGCAATAAATAAATAAATAAATAAAATAAGTTCAAGACTGACCTTACCAGCCCTAATCTCCTCTGTTTTCACTGTTCTCTGTCTTTGTCAGTGGTCCCACCATCTACCGTATTGGGCAAGCCAAAAACCAAGGAGTCATCGTTTATCTTTAGTATTGTTCAGATTCACTATGGTATACTTTTTATATTATTAATTTTCATTTGTTTTAATCTAGCTTTGGTGTTCTTCATCAAAACAAACATTCCTTCTTTTGTACATAAGAAAGAATCTAGAAAATTCATAGCAATTATCTCTCCAAGTATTTTTATTCTCCTTTATTCTGTCTTTAATTTCTCTTTGGTATCTCTACTTATCCATTCTCTTTGCATTGGTCATATTTTCCATTTTTATTTTTCCTCTGTGACATATCCTCTAGTTCAAAATCCTCTCTTCTACAATGTATAATCTGTTCTGTAAAGATTTAAAAATTTTAAATGTAATGTTTTTTATTTTGGAAGTTATATTTCATTCATTTTCAAATATATTTGTTATTTCTCCATGATGTTCTATTGTTTTGTCAAGACTTTGACTCCTTCTATAATTTATAATTTTAAACATTCTCATCTTACTATCTTTTTCAAATTATCCTCTTATCTAAGTTCTTATTGTCCAGTTTGTTGCATTAATCTTCATGAGGGGTTACTTATTTTTAAAAAATGAAGTTCCTTTTAAGTTGAGATTGTATTTTTTATCATGGGACTTTTAAGTATCGAAGTATTTGTGCAAGTATCTCTGATAAGCGGTTTTGCATTTTTTATTTCCTTCCTTCCTTCCTTCCTTCCTTCCTTCCTTCCTTCCTTCCTTCCTTCCCTCCTTCCTTTTCTTTCTGTAGAGACAAGATCCCACTTGGTTGTCCAGGCTAGAGCACAGTGGCCTAATCATAGCTCATGGTAACCTAAAACTCCTGGGCTTAAGCAATCTTCCTGCCTCAGCCTCCCGAGTAGCTGGGACTGCAGGCATGTGCCACCATGCCTGGCTAATTTTTTTAAATTTTTTGTAGAGACAGCATCTTGCTATGTTATCCAGCTTGTCTCAAACTCCTGGCTTCAAGAGATCTTCCCACCTCAGACTCCCAAAGTGCTGAGATTAAAGGCATGAGCTACCGTACCCATTCTGTAGTTTTTCTGTGCAGATTCTAGAATTTTTCTAGGCCCTTTTACCTGGAGTACATGGCTTCCAATGGCCCTGATTTCTGCATATATGCAAATTCTAGCTCTGTGACTCAGACAGACTTAAGGAAGATCTCCAATTCCTTGGTTCATGTTTGGATATTGTTGTTTTAAGTTCTTTACTCAGCTACTTTTCCTCTTATGTGTTTATAAGGAAATCTTTCTTCTTTATTGGCTCTTGGATAATTTTTTCTTTGTTTGCTTGCTTTTGTTTTTGGACACTGGGTCTCACTCAGTCATATAGGCTAGAGTGCTGTGGCATGATCATAGCTCACTGTAACCTTGAAATTCTGGACACCGGTGATCCTTCTGCCTCAGCCTCCCAAGTAGCTGGGACTACAGGCACATGCCACGGCATTGGGCTAATTTTTAAATTTTTTCTAGAGGTAGGGTTCTTACTATGTTATTCAGGCTGGTCTCAAACTTCTAGCCTCAAGGGATCCTCCAGCCTCAGCCTCCCAAAGTGCTGGGATTATAGGCCTGAGCCACTGCACCCAGCCCATATTTTTTTCTTTATGTTTTAGAAGTTTGATGTACATTTATATACTTTTTTTTTTTTTTTTTTTTTTTTAAGAAATGAGATCTTACTATGTTGCCCTGGCTAGACTCGAACTCCTGATATGCAATCCTCCCGCCTTAGACTCCCAAGTAACTGAGGCTATAGGCACAGGCTACTGCACCTGGCATATTTATCCAGCATTTGAATATGTTTGTACTGGTAGTAAACATATCACCTTAGCTCAATTTGCATGTTGAAATCAACCAAGTTATATTTTCATAAGCAATTATGGTCATATTGCCCCTCTTTTAAAAAAATCTAAAAGCTTTGCTCTACTCTTACGATATTGCTTAAAAGTTTTACTCTAACAAGAAATGTTTGGCTATTTCAATCTTTTAAGCCTCAACTTACAAATTCTTCCCCTTACTTTCTCTGCTTCAGCCACTCTGGCCTTCTTCCATGTACTACATGCTCTCATATTATATTCTTTACACATGCTGTGCCTTTTGTGTCTGAATATTCTTCTTACCTTTCTTCACTAACCTAGTTTATTGATACTCATCCTTCAAATCTCAGCTTAAATACTGCTTCCTTAAACAAGTCTTCTCTGAAAACCCATTATTGTTTAGGTTTCTTTACTCACATGATCATATGTCTTTCTTTAGACCTTTTATTATAGTTTGTAATTATGTGATCAGCAATGTAATGATGAGTTTACCATCCAGCCCTCCCTCCACCTCCATGCACTGTAAGCCCCTTGAGAGCAAAGGAGCAGGGCACTGTTTATTTTGATTCATGATTTATACAGAGTTCAGCACCTATATTAGGTGCTTACCAAAATTTTTAAAATAATCATTTTATTGTATCCTGATGGTTGAAAGAAGATTCCTCTTGTACTGAGTTAATGTTATTGGGTGTCATAACCTTAAATTTATGAACCTAAGTTTATCAAAATTAAAACTATCATATTTGGCTTGATGCAGTGGCTCATGCCTATAATCCTAGCACTCTGGGAGAGTGAGGCAGGAGGATCACTTGAGACCAGGAGTTCAAGACCAGCCTGAGCAAGACCGAGACCCTCTACTAAAAACAGAAAAAATTAGCCAGGCATGGTGGTGCAGGCCTGTAGTCCCAGCTACTTGGGAGTTTGAGACAGGAGGATCACTTGAGCCCAGGAATTTGAGGTTGCTGTGAGCTAGGCTGATGTCGTGGCACTTTAGCCCGGGTGACAAAGTGAGAGTCTGTCTCAAAACAAAACAAAACAAAACGATCATATTTGATTATGAGTTTGGCCAAGATTACAACTTGAAAAAATTCATGTTTATTTCACATTATCCTTGACACAAATTGAGGAAAAAAATGAGAAACCAAGAGTGCTGTTTAATGAGAAAATTTAGAAGTGTCACCCCATTAGACAGAACCAAAGTATATAATCACACAGATACAGCATCGATGGATTCACAGACCATCTGTTCTGCCATCTAAAGCTAATTAAATAAAAAAATTTTAAGCAATTAAAAAACAACTATCAGCCTAACATCTGAGTCAAGAATGATTTGATAATAAAAACTATAGCTATTACAAATATACTTAATTAGGAAGTACCTGAGTAAAAGTCTACAAGTCATTAAAGTAGTATTGAAAGAATGAAATATTGTGCATGGATATTAGTGGAAAAAATTACTAAGGGGTAAATGTTACCTGTAGTATTCTATTAGACTAATGAATTCATCCTATCTAGGAAACAGCAGCATTCAATTTTAATAGTTTCAGAAAAACTCATATTATACTTTTGGAGTAGTAAATAGCAACAAATTTAACTGAAAAGTAGAAAAGCAAAGACATTTCTTTATTGTATGTTGGATACCTAGTTTTTAATCTTGGTATAATCTTCAATAAATCCATATGATCATTTGGTTTTCAGGGAAAGAACAGAATTGCTGAAACTTCTGCTGATGCTGTGTAGGTCAGGAGGTAAAGTACGTTTCATTTAGCACAGTATTTCTCATGTGTTCAGTGTTTTGAGTTCACAAAGCACTTTCACATACATGTATCATTTGGCCTTTTCAATATCCATTGAGTTAGTAAAGTGGGTGGGATTAGCCTTATTTGACAGACGAAGAAATGGAGAGTTAGATTAGATAATGGGTTCAAGGTTACATTGATGGATCTTAACTTATTTATTCTGAGTCCTAAGTTCACTGCTCTTCATATCTCATTATGCATTTTATGTTTATCAGATAATTAGCATTTAATATATCTTAACTTTGACAGTTAATAACACTCATTTGGGAGTATTTTGGAAAGATTTTTTTTTCTATTAGAACAAATCATGTTAAATCTCATAGTCAACTAGGACATAGCTGAGCTATGCATTCACAAATTTTGGAAGTGAAAGTCATATTGTTTTTAAATCTAGTAAGAACAATAAAAATCTAGTTCAAGGAAGAGGGTCTTCAATGTAGGAGATTAGTTACACATTTCTGAGACTGTAGTATATCAAGGCAAATAAGAAAAGAGAAATATTACCTTAACCACACACCTGAAACTCATCAACATTCTTCAAAGAATAACTGGACCACTGCATCAGTATCATTTGTATGTGCTCATTGCAAATGAAGATGCTGTGGTCCTACTCAATCTATAGCCACAAAGGTAATGTCTGGGAATCTGAATATTTTTATGAGTTCCTCCTGTAAAAATTATTCACAATACTGTTTTAGAACCACTGCATTGGTGAATCTTTAAATGTATGGAATACAATTTAAAGGTGGAATGAAATCAACTGTTTTGACATCATAAAGGGACCAAAAAAAAAAAAACCTCAAATCTAATAGTAGTAATATGCATTTTTACTATCTTAAATTAGTAAATGGAAATATCTACTTGGAGCCAATATTATTTTAGGTTATCCAACATACAAAATAATCTTAAATCAATGCAAAACTTGATTTGGGGGGAATTTATATTAAGAATCAAGGAGTTTACATAATTCCTTTTGCTCAATATATGATGCTGAAAACAAATAATACTGCCATGGCTCACATCAACACAGATTGGGAAGAATCAACAATGATGTTATCTTATAGCATGGGCAATTGTCTTCCCAGTGTTTATAACTAACCATAGGCTTTGGTTTAAAATGGCATCTGGCTAGTCATCCCTGAGACAGTCTCTACCAACTGCCCTCTAAAATAGCTATTAAGACACAGGAAAACTCACAACATCACAAAAAATTAAGACTGACAGACAGCCTATTGCTAGAAAATGAGAGGAATTTCCACTAACTATAAAGCTGATGGAATGCGATGGAGAGGAAAAAAAAGGTGGTTTCACGAAAGAGAATAGCCTCAAACTACTGAAAAAAGATAGGGGATACTTTGTTTTCCTTGGGGCCTCTTCTCTCTTTCTTTTGCTCTTTTGCTTTTTCTCTTTCCTGTAGAGTCTGCTCCCTGTATCTAAGTCCTAGAATCTTAGACCCACCACCCCTTCCCTCTATTATTGTAATATATAGTAGTTGCTTTTACATGTAATCCAAATCATGTTTCTGTTGCAAGAACAGAATGGGGTAGGACATGGGAATGTGAGAGATTTTAAACAGAGATGCTTTGCATCCCGGGAAGTGTTGGTCTCAGAAATAAAGCAGTGTGGTTTGAAACAGAAAGCAGAAAAGATGCGGGAGCAATACATGCGGTAGATTTTCATGTGCTGCTTTCAGTTAGAGAGTAAGAACTCCAGAGTGTGAGATGAAAGACACCCCTTTTTATTCGAACAGAAAAGACCCTGGAAATTGGGCCAAGAACTGTGTACATCAATTTGCTTTTCATATATAGATCTGAGAAGAGGATTAGATTTATGATCAAGTGAACAGTAGCAGTGCCCAAGGGCATCCTGCTGATTGGTGAACACTGTAAATAGGTAGACCTCCACTCATATAAGAAAGGAAACAAAACAACATGTGTCCTATTAAAATTTAATTGCCATACAGGGAAAGGGAAACTAAGACATCATTCTGATGGATCATTTAAAGAGTATTTTTAAAAAAACGATTTATTAAAAAACCCAGAAGAAAATGTTAAAAATATTTCAGCTTGAATTAAACACCATATGCAACAAAAAATGGTGTCTATGCATACATGAGCGGCCAGTTTTGAGAGTACATTGGATCAGATATGAAACAAAAGGGAAATGGGCAGACAATGAAATAAGATGAGACACATAGACCAAAGGCTAGAAGTTAAAAAGCTTATCAAGATGAGGAAGTAGATATAGTAAATTAGATTGCAAAATCGTAATTAAAATTTGCATCAGAGGCAGTAAAGATAAGAACTACTATTGCAGCAAATAAAACCATTCACACATAGCACGAAATTGAGATGTCATGCCTGAGAACAAAGGAGAAAGACAAAGTAATTAAAGGCAACTTATTGGAGAAAAAGTGAAGCATATGGAAATTAGAGAATGGAAATCTAAAATGTGTATATGGGGTTTTCTTAAAGAAGAAATTAGAACAATTGGAATGGAAGTAATTATGAAATAAAAAAAAAAGATGAAAATTTCCACGTCTGATAAAACTATGAGTCTTCCAGTAAAAAATTTTCCATAATATTCCCAGAAAGAGAAATTAAAAGTACCCAACCAAGGCAAGAATTCTAATTAGAAAAATTAATATAAACATTTTTACAAGCATCCAGGCAATGAAGCAGGTTAACCATAGAGGAACAACTTGAATTAGCCTCAGACTTCTCTACTGCAATATTAATTGCATAAAGGCAATTGAATAATGTCATTAGAATTTTGATGTGATAAACTTGAGACCTGTGGAGGTAAGACAAATATTCCTCCATGTATTCAGGCAACAGGTGGACATTCTCAGATACAGAGGTGTTTAAAAATGTACACCATGTGTATGTCTTTCTTTAAAATAAATTTAGATTTTGAGAAATGAGTGAAATTTTAAAGCTCCAGAATTACAATCTAAGAGATTTAATGATGAATTTTGAAAACCATTGAAATGATTATTTCAAAAATTGTAATCTCAAGAATATTTGATGAAATAGATGCTCAATGTAATAATAATTTAATAACAATAATTTGGGTCTGAAACCAAATCTTCTCAAATCAACAGGAGTAAGTTTTAAAAAGGCAGAGAAGTACAGCACACTAAATTTCCTATCTTTTATGAACAGATAGGAAAGAAACAAAAGAAAATAATTTCCTGAAATAAAGAAAGATTAATTATTGGAGATTATCATGAAAACAAAAAGCAACTATTTAAGGATTTAAGACTGGAAGAATTACTCCCAATCCTTGAATATGAACAAAAATTTTTTTCTATAGAAAAAAGCACAAAACAGGCAAATTCCACAAAGCACAAGACAAAATTCACTTATGAAACTAAGTGTGAAAGGATTTAACTCTTCTATAATATTAGAAGATGAACACAATTGAATTTGGTTTGTAATCAAATACATAGTTATATAAACCACACACAGTGAAAATAAAAATAATAAAATTATACTAAAATATGAAAAATTAAAGAATGAAAGCAATTTACCCAGCAGCACACACACTAACAAGGCAGTGGAAAACTATTTCAGATAAAGTAGAAAGCAAAAATATTAGAAGAGATGAAAAAGATCTTTTCATGATATAGATTCACTTATGGAAAATTTATAGCAAAGGAAAAAGAATAAAAATATAAATGAAATAGTTCTAATTTGACAAGGACTAAAAAGAGAAACTTTGTCCTACCAATTATGTATTACAGTCTCATAAAGCTTTCATAATTAAAATAGCATCATACCAGACACAAAATATAAAAACATAAATGGGACAGAGAATAAATGAAATAAATGTTTGTATGAGTAAGATCTTCATAAACCATATAAGAGTTTTAATTCATAATTGATATCCTAAAATAAGCATAAGAAAGATAGAGAATATTCAACAAATGGTGTTAAGGACAAGAATACATTTTGATAACAATGTCAAGTTAGTGTTCCCTGGAGCTATCTA
Source organism: Eulemur rufifrons (assembly GCF_041146395.1). Classification (NCBI taxonomy): domain Eukaryota; kingdom Metazoa; phylum Chordata; class Mammalia; order Primates; family Lemuridae; genus Eulemur; species Eulemur rufifrons. The sequence goes on along the minus strand of NC_090989.1, from coordinate 181,013,780 downwards.
TTTGACTAGATATAAAACTGATACAATAAAACAAACAAACAAACAAAAGAACATAAAAGGGAACATTAAAATGACGTTGGATGGTTAGCTTTAATTATTAAAACACTGGGGGGGAAATCATAAAGGAAAAAATAAAGAGATTTAACTATGTGAAAATTTAAGATTTCTGAACATCACAAACATGACAGAATCAAAAGATAAAAATTAGCTTGAGCCATATGATATTCACTATTTTTGTACTTCAACATGATCGAATATTGGCAACCCATAAATAAGTTGGGAGAAAGTTAAAACAATATAAAAATTAAAGGCTGGCCGGGCGTGGTGGTTCACACCTATAATCCTAGCTCTCTGGGAGGCCGAGGTGGGTGGATTGTTTGAGCTCAGGAGTTCGAGACCAGCCTGAGCAAGAGCGAGACCCCGTCTTCACTAAAAAAACAGAAAGAAATTAGCTTGACAACTAAAAAAAAAAATATATATATATATGTGTGTGTGTGTGTGTGTATATATATATATATATATATATATATATATATAAAATTAGCCGAGCATGGTGGCAGGTGCCTGTAGTCCCAGCTGCTCGGGATACTGAGGCAGAAGGATTGTTTGAGCCCAGGAATTTGAGGTTGCTGTGAGCTAGGCTGATGCCATGACACTCTAGCCCAGTCAACAGAGTGAGACTCTGTCTCAAAAAAATAAATAAATAAATAAATAATTTAAAAAAAATAAAAAATAAAAATAAATAAATAAATTAGAGGCTGAATTTCTTTGATTTTTAAAAATCTAAAAATTAAGATAAATACAGTAAATGGAAAAAAGCAGGTGAAAGACAGTAAGAAGCAATTTCTAGAAAAAAGAGAAATGAGCAATAAATATAAAAACATTTCCAACTTAACATATATTTCAGTCAAAATAACAATTAGAAGAGAATAGACAAAAATGTTAATTGTGGTTATCTCTGGGTTTTGGGATTATGGATGATTTTAATTTGCAGGGTTTTTTGTATTGTTTTGTTTTGCTTATACTTTTCTGTATTTTAAAAATATTCTCAAATGAACAAGAATGCCTTACCATCAGGAATGCACAGTCATGCACTGTATAATGACATTTCGGTCAACATGGACTGTATATATGACAATGGTTCCATAAGATTATAGTGGAGCTGAAAAATTCCTATCTCCTAGTGACATCATAGCTGTCATAATGTCATAGAGCAATGCTTTACTAATATGTTTATGGTGATGCTGGTGTAAACAAACCTACTGCACTGTCAGTCATATAAAGTATAGCACATATGATTATGTATGGTATATAATACTTGACAATTATTAATAAATAGCTATGTTACTGATTTATGTATCTACTATGCTATACTTTTTATCGTTATTTTAGAATGTACTCTTTCCACTTATTAAAATGTGGTATATGTATACCATGGAGTATTACTCAGCTATAAGAAATAATGATGATATAGAATCTCTTTTGTTCTCCTGGAGAGAGTTGGAACCCATTCTATTAAGTGAAGTATCTCAAGAATGGAAAAATAAGCACCACATGTACTCACCAGCAAATTGGTTTCCCTGATCATCACCTAAGTGCACATTTGGGAATAACACCAATTCGGTATCGGACAGAGGAAAGGGGTGGGGGGAGGGGATGGGTGTATACCTACATGATGAGTGCGTTGCACACTGTCTGGGGAATGGACACGCTTGAATGTTCTGACTCTGGGGGATGGGGGGAGGGCATGGGCAATATATATAGCCTGAACTTTTATACCCCCATAATAAGCTGAAATAAAAAAAAAATAATAAAATAAATAAATAAAATAAAATAAAATAAAAACAAGTTAACTGTAAAACAGCCTTAGGCAGGTCCTTTAGGAGGTGTTCCAGAAGAAGGCATTGTTATCATAGGAGATGACAGCTCTATGCACTGAAGACCTTCCAGGGGGAGAAGATGTGGAAGTGAAAGACAGTGATATTGATGATCCCGACTCTGTGTAGGCTGAGGCTGATGTGCATGTGTCTTCATTTTAAACAAAATTTTAAAAGTAAAAAATAAATAAATACATAATTTTATAAACGGAAGACAGCTTATAGAATATGGATAAAAAGAAAGAAAATATTTTTGTAGAGCTGTCCAATGTGTTTGTCTTTTAAGCTATTATTACAAAGAAGTCAAAAAATCAAAAAAAAAATTACAAAGTTTATAAAGTAAAAACATTACAGTAAGCCAAGATTAATTTATTATTGATAAAAGAAAAAAAATTTAGTGTAGCCTAAATGTACAGTGCTTATAAAGTCTACAGTAGTGTAGAGTAATTTCCCAGGCCTTCACATTTGCTCTCCACTTACTTCCTGACTCATTCAAAACAACTTCTAGTCTTAAAAGCACCCCATTTGTGGTAAGTGCCTTATACTGGGGTTCCATTTTTTATCCTTGGTACCATATTTTACTGTACATTTTCTATGTGTATATATGTCTTTGCCGTTGTGTTACAATTGCCTACAGTGTGCTGTATAGTCACATGCTGTGCAGGTTTGTAGCCTAAGAGCCATAGGCTATACCACGCAGGCTAGCTGTGTAGTAGGCTCTGCCATCTAGGTTTGTGTATGTACTCCCTATGATGTTTGCACGACGAGGAAATCGCCTAATGACACATTTCTCGGAATGTATCCTGTAGTTAGATGATGTGATATATGTATATACACATCTATTTATATATTCATATGAGCATATATTTATGTATGTATATGACCATATGTATATAATGACTGGGATAGAAGCAGTTCATAACTCAGCAGAAATAATACGGCAAGGGAAAACGAGAGGCTGAATGCAGTGTTTCTGTTGGCTGAGGTTGGGGTTAGGGGGCAAACAACCACTGGCCTCTCTGAACTCTACACGTTGACAGCACAGTGTATGTCCTAGAGATGAGAGTGCTGGAGGGGACTTGACACCACCTTCACCTTGGTAACACTGAAGGCCTCAATGGACCAAAACTGAGGATGTCTAAGGGGAATAAATGACACAGATTGTGGACCTAAAGTGAGGATGCTGGCCCTTAATGTCATGGGTCATCTCTGTTTTTTGTGTGTCTTTCACACTACCTCTGATATGGGTGATTTATAGCAACTAATATATATTCTGATCATCAACATTTTACATGGGAAAATGAAATTTATCCTAAAGAAATTGAGATGCTAAAATTGCTGACACATCACAACATCTAGTGATTCTAGTTACCTTCAGTTGTCTATATGAACATGACAAGAAATTGAAATTACATCTAGATTAGTAGTTATCAAAGTGCAATCCCTGACCAGCAGCAGCAGCACATGGACATTTATTAGAAACACAAATTCTCAGACCTCACCTATGGCTATTGAATCAGAAACTCCAGGAGGAGAGTCTAGAAATCCGTGTATTTAAAAAGCCCTCCTGGTGATTTTTTTCTTTTCTTTTCTTTTTTCTTTTTCTTTTTTCTTTTTTTTTTTTTTTGCATGCTAAAGGAACAGGCTTATTTTCAGTGAACAGGTTTTTGGAATTTCATAACATACCAAATATGACATATTTGGTTATATATCTGGCCAAAGTAAAAAGACTATCAGATTTCACTTGATTCTCCAAAGCAGCAAATGATAATCTCAAAAGCCATATTAAAAAAAGTATTCTCCAGAGCCTTTGTCCATTAGATGTTTTGTATGCCTTAAAAGCTTGTTGACTCACCATTTGTGTTAGCATAGTAAGGCTCCTAAGAAGTACTATTGTAAAGAAATTTTATTTTACCAATATCATTCAGCTTTTCCACATAATACCTAATTACACTATTCAGAACTGTTACTCCATGAATCATATTTTGGGAAACATTCTGGTTCCTTCCTTTCCATGTCCAGCCGAGAAAGGGAACTGATTCATATAACAAGTTGGTCTGTTAGTAGCCAGGCTTCTTCACACCCCCAGATTTATCGAGTATAATTGGATACTGCACATGGGAATTTGCTTTTCAATAGGTATTAAGTTATAGTTACATGAGATAAGAGATGAGTAAATTCCAGATATCTGCTATACGACGCAGTAGCCAAGATTTTGCAGCTTCCTTTCTTTAGCATGGATAAGGAAGGAATTATTTTTTTAAGGCTTAAAAGAAAATGTAACATGCCAAATAATCTTGTGATAAATAACACTTAGTGCTGTTCTTTTCCTGTGGCGAATGTACTTAAAATAATAAATATTTTCATTAGCAAAGTCCCCATGGAATATGAAAATCCTGGCTATTCCCATTGAAAAAAATCTTTCAAAAAGTTTATGGCAATAAATATAAATAAATACAAAGGAACGGGAGCCGTTGATTTATTTTTGTTTTGACATATTTAATTTTGGAAGGGCTTGAAGTCTAGAAAAGTCTTAAAAATATTCTTGCTGTAAACTCTAAGCTTGTTTCTGATTTATGACTTTTGCACTTCTAGCCCCTCTACCTGAAATGCTGTTCCCTTTATCTTTACATAGCTGATTCCTTCTCACCATTCGGGATCTATCTCAGAGAGGCCTGCCTTGTGCACTCAATCTAAACAAGCTGTTTTAACCCCCAATGTCACTCTCTATATCAATTATATTCATTTTATTTTCTTTAGTATTTACAGCTATTGGACATAACTTTGCATAATTTGTCGGTGGAACTATTTATTTGTTTATTTTTTATCATCCCATTTTTCTGGAAAGCAAGTTCCATAATAGGCAGAATCTGTCTTGATCATCACTGTGTCTACACTGCATAGAAGAATTCTGGGCACATGCTAGGCACTCAGTGAAGAACTGTTGCAGAAAACCAGAGAATCTGAGCTTCCACTCTAGCATTTGACAAACTTTTTCAAGATTGGGATAATAAATATTTTAGGCTTTGTGGGCTACATAGTCTCTGTCATAATGCCTCACTTCTGCTGATGGGACCACGAACGAGCCAGTGATAATATGTAAATGAATGGGCATGGCCATGTTCCAATAAAATTGTATTTATAAAAAGAGGAGATAAGCTGGAGGTGGCCCACAGGCTGTCGTTTGACAGATCTATTCTATTGTATCATCTAACAAAACATCATAAATTGAGCTAGAAACTCCTTCCCATCATCCAGGCAGAGCCGAGTGTGCAGCAGAGCCAACACAGGGCACTGTAAACCTTGAGGGATCTTGAATATACTCTCCTACTTATTATTCTTTTTTAAATAAACCTTTTATTTTAGAAGAGTTTTAGATTAACAAAAAAATTGCAAAGGTAGTACTAAGAGCTCCCACATAGCCCACACCCAATTTTCCCTATTATTGACATCTTACATTGTTATGGTTCATTTTTTACCTGAAGTCCATGCTTTTTTCAGATTTCCTTAATTTTTTCCTAATGTCCTTTCTCTGTTCTAGGAAAAGATCTGGGGTAATGTGTTGCATTTAGTATTGACTCCTTATTGACATGTTTTTAATTTCAAAATATTGTAGGTGTACAAATGTTTTTGTTTACATGTATCGATTTTGTTATACTTCAGTCAGGGTTATAAGTGTGCCTATCATTAGATAGTGTTCATTGTACCTGTTAGGTAGGTTTTTACCCATTCCCTCCTCCCCCTCCCCACTGCTTTATTTTCACTGAGTTTTACTTCCCTCTGTGCACGTATATGCTCATCAGTTTATTCCAGTCTAATAGCAAGTACATATGGTATTTGTTTTTCCATTCTTTAGATACTTCACTTAGGATAATGGTCTCCAATTCCATCCAAATTGTTGCAGAAGACCATAATCCATCCTTCTTCATGGGTGAGTAGTATCCCATAGTATACATATACCATATTTTGTTAATCCAGTCATTAATTGATGGGCACTTGGGCTGATTCCACATCTCTGCAATTGTGAATTGTGCTGCAATAAACATTAAAGTGTAGGTGTCTTTTTGATAAAATGACTTCTTTTCCTTTAAGTAAATACCCAGTAGTGGGATTGCTGAATGGAATGGTAGGTCTACTTTTAGTTCTTTGTGAAATCTCCATACCGTTTTCCATAAAGGTTTTACTAATTTGCAGTCTCACCAAGAGCATATAAGCATCCCTTTCTCTCGCATCCACACCAGCATTTTTTGTGCTTTTTAATAAAAGCTATTCTCATTGGGGTTAGGTAATATCTCATTGTGGTTTTAATTTGCATTTCCCTGATAATTAGTGACGTTGAGCATTTTTTCATGTGTTTATTGGCCATTTATCTATCTTCTTTTGCAAAGCTTCTGTTCATGTGTTTAGCCAACTTTTTAATGGGGTTGTTTGTTTTTTCCTTGCTGATTTGCTTGAATTCTTTGTAGATTCTGGTTTTTAGCCCTTTATGTATAACTTGTGAATATTTTCTCCCATTCTGTAAGTTGTCTATTTGCTCTGTTGATTATTTCCTTGGCTGTCAGATGCTTTTTAATTTAATCAAGTCCAATTTATTTATTTTTGTTTCTGGGATTGCCATTGGGGTCTTCTTTATAAATTCTTTGCCTAGGCCAATATCTTAGAAGAGTTTTTCCAAAATTTTCTTCTAGAATTCTTATGGTTTCGTGTTTTAGATTTAAGTCTGTGATACATCTTGAATTAATTTTTGGGAGTGTTGAGAGATATGGATCCTGTTTCATTCTTCTGCATTTGGCTATCCAGTTTTCCTAGCACAATTTATTGAATAGGACTTCTTTTTTCCAGTGTATATTGTTTTCTGCTTTGTCAAATATAGTTGGCTATATGTGGATAGTTTTATATCTGGGTTCTCTGTTCTGTCCTATTGGTCTATGTCTCTATTTTGTGTCAATACCATGCTGTTTTGGTTACTATAGCCTTGTAGTATAGTTTGAAGTCTGGCAATGGGATGCCTCCAGATTTGGTCTTTTTACTTAAGATTGCTTTGGCTATTCAGCCTCTTTTATGGTTCCAAATGAAGCACAGAATTATTTTTTTCTAGATCTGTGAAATATGATGGGATTTTGATGGGGATTGCATTGGATCTGTAAATCACTTTGGTTATTTGGTTAGTATGAACATTTTAACTATGTTGATTCTGCCAATCCATGAGCATGATATTTTTCCATTTGTTTGTGTCATCTGATTTCTTTCCTTAGTTGTTTGTAGTTCTCTTTGTAGAGAGCTTTTACCTCCTGGTTAAGTGTATTCCTAGGTATTTTATTTTCTTTGTAGCTATTGTGAAGGGTATTGAGTCTTTGATTTGACTCTCAGCTTGACTGTTGCTGGTGTACAGGGAATGCTACTGATTTGTGTACATTGATTTTGTAACCTGAGACTTTGCTGAATATATTTATGAATTCCAGAAATATCTTAGTGGAATCTTGGGGTTTTCTAGATATAAGATCATGTTGTCAAGAAAAAATGATAGCTTAACCTCCTCTTTTCCAATTTGGATACCCTTTATTTCTTTCTCATGCCTGATTGCTCTTGCTAGGACTTTTAGCACTATATTGATCAGAAGTGGTGACAGTGAGTACCCTTGTCTTGTTCTAGTTTTGAGTGGGAAAGCCTTCAACTTTTCCCCATTCAGTATTATGTTGGCTATGGGTTTGTCATGTATGGCTTTTACAATCTTGAGATATGCTCCTTCTGTGCCTAGTTTGTAGAGGGTTTTTATTAATATCATGAAAGCGTGCTGAATTTTGTTGCATGTCTTTTATGCGTCTATTGAGATGATCATATGGTCTTTGTTTTTGATTCTGTTTATGTGGTGAATCACATTTATTGATTTCCTTATAGTGAACCATTCTTGCATCCTTGGGATGAAGTCTACTTGGTCATGATGGATTATTCTCTTTATGTGCTGTTGAATTTGGTTTGCTAGTATTTTATTGAGGATTTTTGCATCTATATCCATAGGGAATGATGTTTCTGTAGTTTTCTTCTTTTTGTTTTGTCCTTTCCTGGCTTTGGTATCAAGGTGATACTGGCTTCATACAATACATTGGGGAGATCTCTCTTTCTCAGTGTTATGGAATAATTTCTGCAGCACGGGTGCCAGCTCTTCTTCATAGGTCTGGTAAAATTCAGCTGTGAATCCATCTGGTCAGGGACTTTTTTTTTTTTTTTTGGAAGATTTTTTATTGCTGCTTCAATCTCATTGCTCGTTATTGGTCTGTTTAGGAGTTTTATTTCTTCCTGATTGAGTCTCGAGAGGTTATATGTTTCCAGGAATCTTTCCATTTCCTCTATATTTTCGAGTTTATGTGCAGAGATTTTCATAGTATTCACAGATGATATTTTGCAATTCTGTGGTATCAGCTGTAACATCTCCTTTTTCATTTCTTATTGAGCTTATTTGGGTCCTTTCTCTTCTATTCCTGGTTAATCTAGCAAGTGGTCGATCAGTTTTGTTTATCTTTTCAAAGAATCAACTTTTTGTTTCATTGATCTTTTGTATTTTTTTTCCCATTTTGTTTTGTTTTGCTCTGACCTTAGTTAGTTCTTTTCTATTGCTGGCTTTGGATTTGGTTTACTCTTCCTTTTTGGGTTCCTTGAGACATGTTGTTAGATTTTTAATTGGTAATCATCTTACTACTTTGATGTAGGCATTTACAGCTATGAATTCTCCCCTTAGGACTGCTTTTGCTGAATCCCATAGATTTTGGTAGCTTGTTTCCCCTTTGGCGTTCAGTTTGCGGAATCTTTTGATTTCCATCTTAATTTTATTATTAACCTAATAATCATTCAGCAGCAGGTTGTTTAATTTCCACAACTTTGTGTAGAATTGAGTGTTTAAACAACTTCTAGCCTAGAATTTTGTATCCTGAGTTTCATATATGAAGGAGAATAAAGACTTTTTCAGAAAGTAGACATTGAGGGAATTTATCAAGACCAGACCTGCCCTGCAGGAAATATTCAGAGCCACATTATACATGGATCAACACAATAGAAACCCACCAGTGTAAAACAACCCAAAAGCTAAAGCTCAGAGCTCATATAAAACAATACCTTAAGAGGTAAAACAAAACAATAAGGTGCTATCCAACAGGATGAACAGAAAAGCATCCCATATATCAATTCTAACAATCAACACATATAGTTTGAATGGGCCACTCAGGAGACAGAGGCTGGCTGAATAGATGACAAAATACAGCCAAACTACCTACTGTCTCCAGGAAACACATCTAATCCACAAAGACTCATACAGACTCCAGGTGAAGGGATAGAAAATATATTCCACACAAAGGGAAATCAAAGGAAAGGAGGTACAGCATTCTCATATCAGATAAAATTGACTTTAAATCGACAATAGTAAAGAAAGACAAAGATGGTCATTCTATAATGGTAAAAGAAGCAATTCAAGAAGAATACATAATGATGCTAAATATTTATGCACCTAACATAGGAGTGTCCAGATTTATAAAGGAAAACCTATTAGATCTAAACAAAGTGATAAATAGCAGCCTCATAATTGCCATGGACTTCAACACCCCATTGACAGGACTGTACATGTGATCCAAGAAGAAAATAAATAACGGAACACTAGAATTAAATGGACCTCTAGAATAAATGAGCTTAACAGACATTTACAGAATATTTTATACCAAAACTATCAAATATGCATTGTTCTTATCCAGCATGTGGAACATTATCCTAAACTGATCATCTCTTAGGCCACAAAATGTCTCAACAAATTAAAAAAATATATATAGAAATCATACCATGTATCTTCTCTGACAACAGTGGAAGAAAACTAGAAATCAACTCCAAGACAATCATTTTTAAGGGCATAAATTGTCTCTCATTTCTCATTTGTGCCCAATTCCTCTCCTCTTCTTTCCCCTTCCCCTTTACCTTCCTTCCCAGCCTGGCGGTAGCAACAGGTGTAGGTTACAAGATGCTTAGGAAGGCAGCATAGTGTAGCAGAAATAACACTAAATTAAGATGATTTCCACTCATCACTGTGAGTCTTTGGGACACATTACTTAATTCTATAAACACCAGTTTCCACATTTCTAAGTTAAGAAAGCTAAAAACTCCCCTGTCTGTTTCATGAGACTGTCTCAGGAGCAAATGAGCTGCTTTATATGAAAATACTTTGCCCGAAAGCATTTTACAAACTCTAAAACACAATTCAGATGTAAGAATTATCATTACTGTCAAAGGTTAGAGTTGGGAGGTCAAAGTGCTGATTCTTCCTTCCTGACTTCAAAGTTTGAAACTACTGATATTAATTAGTTTAATCCATGCTAAAGAGCAATAGTCAGAGGTAAGATTAAATTTTAAAGCACTTGTGCGGGCAGAGTTCCTAATGATATTTTTTACTTCAGACCAAATTGAATAGTCATTAGATATTTTACTGCCAAAATAAAATCTAAGCAGATAAAAATGTATCTTCTGTTTAAAATTCATCATGGTGACTGGTAGAATTATATCAACACGGACATTTTCCATGGATAGACTCAGTCTTGAGCTAACACGTCTTCCACATATATCAGCGTTTGAAAGTGTTACCTGTTTTCCAAGTGTAATGTAAGTAACATAAATATTGATTGGAAAAGCCCCTGTTGTGATGCTGAAAGTGAAAAACACTTCAAAGATGCTTATAAATAAATTAGAAAAATCAGGTGAGCGTTCATCAGAATTAGTTTAATGTTTTGTTTTTTTTTTATTTTCCTTTAGAGTTTGCAGGTTCTGTTTTTCTTCTTGGGGATCTTTCCCAAATCTATCACAAATTATAGCTTCTTTGTTGCATAGTAAATGCCTTGGAATTGACCAAATTCTCTCAACAGTTCAGGCCATTTTCTTATTTATCATCTGTTCAAGCACATTTTTGCATTTTGTGAAAATACTTCTCTGGCCATTGATCAGCCTACTCTACACACTGTAATTATGAGGACTTCTTAGATGCTCTAGAGAAGCACCTATTCAATACAACTTCCTGTGATGATGGAAATGTCCACCTACACTGTTCAGTATGGTAGCCACTAGCCATATGTGGTTATTGAGAACTTGAAATGTGGCTAGTTCACCTGATGAACTTACTTTTTAAGTTTTTAAAGTTTAATTGATTTAATATTAAATTTAAATTGACACGTGGCTAGTGGCTACTATATTGAACAGCATAGATCTAAAGAGTTCTTTTACTTTGTGCTTTTAAAAGTTAAAGGCAGTGTAAAAAAATCTAAATATTCTTTTCATTAAAGTCTAGTTACTGACTCTTGGAACCTTCTATCAACCATCCATGTGTGACAACCGTGTTTTGAGTCACATATAATGATTTTGGGGAATGATCGTAGAAAAGAATGTATGCAAAATTTTGGGACAGGTTTCCTGAATTTTAAAATTGGAAAAATGACTGCATTGGAAGTTTAGATATATCTCCTTTTCTGTTCTTAGGTTAGTTTATGTCTAACATTTGTGGTTCACTGTCACAGTTGAGGCCTGGGATGGCAGTTTAAGACAGCTGACATAAATCAGATAAGGTTGCATTACATGTACACAACCTTCATGTTTTCATGAAGACAACAGTGCAATAGAATAGGTGAAAATCATTTTACTTGTGGTCAAATTAGAGTTACTGCAATCCTTGGACAACTCATCTCAGTCCTTAGGACTTCTTTTTTTTTAAACCATAAATTAATTTCATGATAGAATGTCTCAATGTCTCATCTTTTCTGTACAGTGGCCTGATTGGTGTATTCCCCCAATTAGACCAGGAATCAGTAGTACTCACTGAGATTCGGCACAGCATAAGTTATCCTTTAATAAGCATAGCCACTAAATATTGACAACTTGCTGTGTTCCAGGCCCTGGGCTAAGTGCTTTTCTTGAATCCTCTCCTTGCAATAACCCTGAAGACAGGTAACTTCTACTATTATCCCCATTTTCCAGATGATGAAACTGAAGTGACCCTGTTGCAAAGCTGCAAAGCCAAGGTTTGAACCCAGGCAGCTGGATACCGAAGCCTGGTATCCATTAGGCATTATGCCACACTGTGTTGGCAAAAACTGGGTGAAGAAATTCATGCTTTTCTTGCGGTTGAAGTACTTTCCATCTTGTAATGAACGTGACCCATTAAATTGATGATGTTTACACAAAATTCTTCTTAATATTTGAATAGACATTTTAAAAGAAAATGAGCATGTGAATACAAATATAATAGGTTTTCAAAGAATGCCTCTTTCCCTGGCAGCAGTGCCCTAGAGGTAGCAGCTTTTGAAAATGAGTCTCCCATGAAGAGGTTGACATCTTCAGAGGTCTAATTTATTCTGAATTGTTCTCAATTGCTTTCTATTTGAGAAGATGGCAGCACTCCCAATGGTGTCAAAATAGGCCATATCATGGGCGGTTTAGAAAATAAAGTCTATTAAACAGAAAATTCAACAGTGGAAAAGTGACAATGATAGCATTACTAGCTAACATTAATTAAATACTTACTATGGGCCAAATATTTGTTTTAAGCACTTTATGTGACTACTAGTTATATATTTTTAAAACATTTTATTCCATGCAACATTTCTATGAAGTAAACATTATTGTTCTACCCTTGCTAGAGATGAGAAAATGGAAGCACAGATCTGGCCCAAGGTCACTCAAATGGTAAGTGGTGAAGCAGGGATCCAAACCCAGGCAGTTCACATCCATTATGCTGGGTTTCTCTGTGTCAGCAGCCCTCAATTACGGACAAAACTCTCCTGTGTAGGGACACAGAAGGCCTGCCCTCATATGGCCTGGATTAGCAACTGTATTCCTATTTTTTTTTTTTTTTCCACCCGAGGTTGCCCCAGGAAAAAAAGAAAAAAAAATCCAATTATAAAGATGAATGAGATTCAGATCCAACTAACATGAGGAAATAAGGAAACCTGGGCTCTGAAAGGTGAAGTCATTTGCTATATATAACAGAATGCTGCAAGTTATTAGAAGTCTGAATATTAACTGTCTTTTAAATTTTTTAAATAAAATCCTTTTCTGTGTCTGATTGGAAGGCGGTTGGGAAATGAGGGGAAAGGGTAATCTGAGAAAATTCAGGTTTCTATCCTGATTTTGAAACAAAAACAAAAAAATTTCAATTAAATAGTGGACTTCAGGGGCACTTTTTTTGTGTAATCCATCACAGATTCCATAGTCATCTGAAAAGCGCTAAAAACCTCTGGGAATGAAATAGTGGATATAACAATTTCTTAATAGAAGAAAAACATGTTGATACATTAAAACAAAGACTTCTATGGGCCGTGAATGGAATCAGCATACCTACTAGTGGTTTGGACATTTCATCGTAATGTTATTCCTCATGACCTTAGCAGAAGGGCTCCACACCAGGTGACACACAGAACACCCTAATTAAAGACAAACACTGCTATATTTAAAAAGTTTAATTCTACAGGTGAAGACATCCAAAGAGTGATGTATTTTGTATCAGTAGTATTTTTTTTTTCCAGCTGAACAACCATGAAATGACAGTTGCCAGGACATGCGATACATAAAATAATAAATACCATTTTGTGTGTACAAATGATTTGACTTATGGGATTCTTTGTGGTCATTTCTAAATTGTTAACTCTACCAATGTAAATAAAATTTACATAGAAGTAATATTATTAAGCCAGAAAAACTTCAAGTCCACTCAGAAACAGAATAGAATCTTGAATTGCAACAAGGCGTGATAATTTATCTCTTTAATGAATGCAAAAAGCTGGAATTATGGCTAGCTCAACAACAGAGCCTTAAAGTTCCTGAAGGTATTTCAATATCAGTTCATACATAATAGATCAAGAAGCCTGGGGTAGATTCAGAAAAGTTCGATATAAGATCCAGCTCTGCCATATAGGCAATTGAAACAGTAACTTAGTTTCCTCTTATAAATTAGAAACAGGAATTAATCTTTTGATGGTCCTCATTAGAGGACTATGAAAAACAAGTCAGATTATGCAGATTAAATTACTTTGCAAATTATATGATAGCTATAAGGTGCCATTATTTTGTATATCCAATGAAGAACAGAATCAGTATCCTTAGCTTCTAACAAAGCCTATATATGTGGGGGAGAGAAGGGGAGAAGCCATACTTCCTTTTTTTTTTTTTTCTTTTTAGAGATAAGTCTCGCTCTGTTGCCCAGGCTAGAGTGCAGTGATCTCATCATAGCTCATTGCAGCCTGAAACTCCTGGGTTGAAGTGATCCTCCTGCCTCAGCCTCCTGAGTAACCGGGACTACAAGCAGGTGCCATCATGCAGGGCTTATTTTATTTATTTATATTTGTTTAGACACAGGGTCTCACTATATTGCCCAGACTGGTCTTGAACTCCTGGCCTCAAGTGATCCTTGCCCCTCAGCCTCCACAGTTTCTTTAATTTGGTTTGTTTATCACATGAGTATCCAACTTCATATTGACACCTAGACATGTTTATATCTTATCCTAATATCTCTCTCTCTCTCTCTCTCTCTCTCTCCCCTCTCCCTGCTTTCTCTCCCCCTTGTTCTTTCTTAGGTCAAAAGGAAAATAATGACGAAGTAACTATAAAATGACTGGAAGAACCATCAGTTAAGGTATTTTGGGAAGATGATGTAGTTACTGAGGAACAAAGCTGATGTTGAAGCATTTCATCTCTCAGAACATAAAACTCACAATCTTAAATAAAACCAAGATTAGGTTAAAACTCAAAGATATTGTCAGTGAGCCAAATCAACCCAACTGAGAATACATGATAAAAACATATCTCTTTTCTCCTCAAATTAAAATGCCAACTTAGACTTCTTACAGCATTCAGTACTAAAACTATCTATCAGATTGCCAGTTCAGCTTAATCAGTAAAAATTTAATTATGAAAAAAAAAATCCAGGTTATTGAAACTCTTCCAAGAACCTAAATCTCAAATAGCTGCATGTTGGGGTGTGTAACACAGTGTTGCTAATTGCCCTAATCCAGTTTGGAAATTCATAAATACTAGGGTCTGAATGGTAAAAATTCATATTTTCTGACTGTTAGAGATAGATGAGACCTCTATAATAGTCTCACCCTCCTCAACCTCTTTTTCATGTATGAAAGGAAGCCTCCGACTGAACTGTTGCATATTCAAATATTTACAGCAGACAGGCAAAACAATCGCCATCCCACTTTTCCTGTAAGGTCAGTGAGGTCCTAGCTCTCTGTGTATTTAGATTTTCCATCTGCTCCTTGCATGACATCACGTTCATAACAATCTTCTCATGGCATCTAGTCTTAATCGTCTAGTCACAGCGGGGTAACAAAAGCTTTTTCGTAATCAGCATTTATGCATCAAGCTTAGGATGTTATTCTTGGTACAGAACACTGATTTGTTGAACAAGGGTGGGAATATCTCTACAATATTTCCGGACAATCCACTTAAGTTGAATTCTACCAATTTTACCAATGAAAGGCCACCCTAGTACCCTAAGGGAGAATTAACACGGTAATTAGACACAAAATACTGCTTGTCAAAGCTATCTGTCTCTGGTGTGTGACTTGATTGGAGGAAGCCATTTAAATGTTAGCTAACCACCTAGAGACTGTATTGCTCATTTAGATAACAGTCTCTAGGTATAGGAAAACACACACACACACACACACACACACACACAGAGCCTATGCTGATGTATGTTAAAGTAAGTTACAGGCAACAAAGAATAAATGAATCAGAAGGTACAGTAATTTACATAAGGTAGCCTGAAATTTAATAAATATATTAATTGCTGTTGTATATTATATTTCTTGATCTATTTTTAGAAAGCACCTGTATTGTTGGCAGCCAGCAATTATTTATACTGAGGACTAGAATTTCCATTTTAAAATTATCTCCCCATTTCTGAATATGATTGTTTATGAAATAGTAAAGTAATTCCTATAATTTATCTAATGAATTTTCAGCTTAACAGAGAATATTATATAGCATAATTTAATTAAAAACAAAGCAAACAAAGCCTCGCAAATTAAGGAAACATGAAAATTCAAGCAGAAAACATTAAGTCATCCAGTTTGACTTCAGCGTTTGAAAGAGTAGCCCTGTGCAAGAAACATTTTGGGCACAAATAGTTTAGTTTCTTATTAAATTGTGTTAATTTTGATCATATAAAGTAAGCATATTAAGTGGTTAAGAGCTTCTCCAACTGAATTGACAATGTGTCTTCAGTGTTTTTATGAAAAGACTATTGCATTTAGTGTTAGTAACTTTGTATGTAATATGGAGGACAGCTTTTAAAAGTTTTATTCTATTTCCAAAATTGAATTACACCTGAGTTTGACTTTCACTTGTCCTACTATTTGGCTGTGTGCCCTTAAGAATTTCTTCAGGTTTTTATTTTTTTTTTTTTCATAACTTTTAAGAGATTTCCAATAAATGTTAGTGGCAACTTATATTTATTGAGCATTTGCTCATGGTACTTGCACTTTATTATCTCATTTCCTTCAAAATAACTCTATGAGATTACCATCCATATTTTCAGATTAGCAAACTGAGGTACAAATAACTGTGCAAGGCCATATAAGCCAATATAATAAATGGTAGATCTTGGATTTGCACCCACGCACTCTTTCCAGAGTCTGTGATCTTGAAAGGTATTTTATACTGTCTTTCATATATGTGGAAGCATATTTTTAGGCAAGGAATTTTGTTTTTACTAAATCCCACAAATTAATTAAACTAATGATTGGAGGATTTGAGGGATTGAATTGGTTTAAATTTGAATAGAATACTACAAACCCTCACCTGGTTGGGGAGACTAGGTTATTTGCAATTTTGAGTAAAATATCAACAGGATGCATTTTTATTAGGGTGCTTACTCCTAGCCTGCTTCTTCAGATTCAGAAGAATTTCGTCACAATTTTCATCTCTCTTCTCATCTTGGATCAACAGGTGGGCATCACAATGTCCTGTGTAATTATAACTCATGAGTACTCTACAATGATTTATTAAATAAACACATGAACAGTTTAGGGTCTTTTAGTTTTGAGTAGTCTAAATCCAACTGGATTTTACTTTTGGGCATTTTTTTATTACTGTCTCATGGATAGATCCGCACCAATTTTTTCTCAGGTGTTAAGAAGGTTAAGTCAGGGCAACCAAGACATGTGTCCCTTGTGCTCAAGTAATCATTCGGTTTATTCAGTAGGTGGCACTCTTTCCTTCTATCTACAAAGCTTAAAACAGAGACCTAACATAATACTGGGGAAGCTGCTATTGGTGCCATTTTCCAGGAAAAACGTGAAATAGATGCTAGAACCAACTGTTTGATACTCAGAGTATTGGTTCTTTTCCCCTTTTCTTTTAAAAGATAGAATTGTTAAATTCTAAAAAGTATCACATTTACCAAATTGTCTCTAAAATCTGGCCAAATTTATCTGAGCGTTTACTTCTAGTTTATACCACCATAGAGAGTGCATAACATGTTCCACCTCCAAATAGTCATTGTAGTTATTAAATACTTAATAATATATGTTGAAAGTGTGTGAGTCAGAAAACTTAATTTCAATAACATTGGATTCTCAAATGAGAACTAGACTATTTTCTTTCTGGTCTATTATTTTATGATCCCACAAATGGTCATCTTTTACTTCTGAGTTACACAGGAATAATATTTTTGAAAACAGCAATCACTATTAATTAATCATCATGTTGTTTTGCATGGCCAAGGCAAGTGTTTCTTACATAACATCTGTTTGATGATATTTGCATGTCAGTGGACTTAAAATGCTATTTCTGTGTGGGGCTTTGACCAGGAACATCAGCATCAGCGGGAAGCTTGTTAGAAGTGAAAATTTGGGGTTCCACCCAAGACCTTCTGCATTTTTGCATCTGGGCGTCAGGAATCTGGATTAACAAGCTCTCTAGGTGATTCTCAAGTGTGCTAGAGTTTTAATGAAGCCAATTAACATTAATTGGTAAAACGCACCAGGTAGAAATGCACTTCTCCCTGGGATGCTGCACCTTTACTTTCTCTCATTTTCATTTGAAAATCAGACCTAATCTGCAATACTTAAAGTGTTTCCGCTACCCATTTTGTGAGTGAATGAACATATGAACCACTTTCCTTTTGCTCCAACTACTAATTAGATCTGTGACTTTGATATGTATTAGACCTTATCATGTTTAGAATGCAAAGGCTTTTTCTTATTTTTGTAAAATATTTCACCTTAAATCCCTTAGTATATACATATAATATAAATTTAGAATATATTAATAATTTACAAAAGACAAATGAGGATGATCTAAACTATTGTTATTTCCCATTTCTATGGGGAACATTAAACCACACCATTCATTTGCCATATGTGACCTAACCACACAAGCCCATCAAAATCTAGTTTTCCTGCATAAGTGCATTTGTATCTGTAAAAAAATTATGTTTTGATTCTCAGTCTCTAAAGTGCAGAATTAGTTTAGTATTAATAATATAATATTAAATGGACAATTATCAATTATTGTTCAAATGCTTGGGATCACATTGAATCTCCAGCATCATCCTGGGAGAACCTAATAATGCCCATGGTGTAGTTTTAGACATTACGAAGAAAGCAACTTAGTTAGTTCCTGAGTTTAGTTCCTGTCCTAAAGTATAGTCCCCTCTTATAATTTGGTATACAGGACTCTCACACCTTTTTTGTGATTCCCACCCCAGAACAAAAGATCTGAGGAGCTTTCCAGTCAAAAATAGACTTATGAATAGCAAAGAATTGGAGAGGAACAAATAAATTGTTATACTTTTGTTTCTAGAAACCGACAGAAATTTTCTTTTATATTTTGATGAGAAAAGAATGTGTGTATGTATACACATGTTTTAAATATAAATTAAGCCTATAAGGTAAACATAGCCCAGTATTTTTATTATGCTTAACTTTGGTAGTATGTTGGAAGTTATTAAAATGGTACAAATTCACAGGATATACAGTAGGGTGTTTCCACCCAAAAAAATTTGGGAGGGGAGATGGTATTACATATACACTTGTTCCAGGAACTGGATATGAATTATTTCTGTTTTGAACTGTAATGCACTATGTATTTCAAAGTATAGTTATTGGAAAATGTTATGCTAAAAGCCCCTTAATGGAAATATGTAACACATATTAGGATTAATTTTAAAAATCATAAAAAACTAAATTGATAATGATGTATTTATTACTTGATATATAATGAAGAATCGAGAATGGCAGAAAATGAAAACATTCACTGAAGACAACATTAATAACATAATGATAACAAAGCATTCTCCAGAATCAGTGGAATTCCAACACTTATTATTGCAAATGTTGCCAAGTGCCATGTGGCAGTCAAAATTCTGAACAGAATATTGAATTAGAGTCCTCAATGAGCCCTAGCAATATACCAGTTTTGGTTTATGAATACAAAACCTTAGTTATAGTGAATAATGTATTTAGTAGGTTACACTAGTAAGAACTCTTTAGTTCTATTGTGTAAAAAGGAAAGCCAGTAGATTACACATCATTTACCCAAAGAACTGAGGGAAGGGCTTATGTCTTTTGCTTCAGTTTGGAGTCCATTAAGAAAACTGCATTTTGGAATCATGTCTATTGAGGGAGATGAAATATGAACACTAACATTAAAACTGAGCAGAAGTACATAATAGTTGAAAATGAAAGTAGAAAGGATATCTCTATGAAATACATGCATAAGACCATGGTAGATATAATACATATTAATGAGTTATTATCACAGAAAGGACATTTCAGTCTGAGTTGTGGGGACTTGGACCAGGCCATGAATCATACAGAACATCTAGAAAGTAAAGGCAGAGGGAAGAATCCCGATAGGGAGATACCAATCAATGTACAAAGGTCGAGGAATAATTACTACATTTGAACTATTTGGTCATCCTCAAAGTTCAAAAATATGGAGGAAGATATATTAATTATAAATATACCTATACTTAAAAGGGAGACCGTCAAATTGCAAAGTTGTATGGTATATTTTTGGAAACAAGGAAAATATTGTCATTAATTTTGGATACTACTAATATGGCAAAATTGCTCATATGTTCATACGACAATGGAAAAGTTTTCTTGAGGTGTTCCATTTGGTTATTTCATTATGTTTTTAAGAGTAGGGCACATGACATTACTGAGTTGATAAAGGCAATTAACTTTTATATTGAAAAATAAGGAAATATTGTTAGACAATTTAGAAGGAGGAAATGATAATGATGGAATTTTAGAGAGCAGATGGGTAAATGTTTATGCCATTCAGTTTTACAGGTGGAGCTATCATTTATTAATCTTTGTTTTACATTGATTATTAAAACTCACTGAAGGTTCATCTCTATTAATTACTAGCAAATCAAGAAACATAATTGTAATTGAAAGCAGTCATTATTTCTAAGAGTCATGTCACTGAACATCCCTTAGCCTTCACCTGAACTTTTGTTCTCTTGCGAATAGACATCTTATCATTACTTTTTTTTCCTATCTAATATCTCTCTCCCTCTCTCCTTCCTTCCTATGTATGTATGCATATGTGCATATATCCTAGGAGTTAGAGTTCTAGCTTCCTCTTTTCCAAAATCCTCAGAGGTGATTACTATCTTAAAAGCATTCTGTATTATTCTCAAGCATGCTTTTAAATTTGCTAATATAATACATGTACACTTTAGCTACAAACAATTTCACATTCATGTTAATTAAGTTATATTTGGAGGCTAGATAGACTGCAGTATTTTGGATTAATAAGAAGGCATTACCATCTCTTCTTAGAACTTGTGGAATTACAGGTTTCAAGCTTCTGAACACCAGAGGCTTTCTGTTTTCTTTCATAAAGTATGCATCAGAGGCAGGAAGGAAAAACAAAATCCACAGTCATGTGGCTCCATTGCTTTCAGGTGATTTGGGAGTTACATAGAGAGCTCGCACCTGCTTCCCCTCCCTCCTCACTTCAAGCCTTACATTTCACAGGCATTGTTCCCATCCACTTTCCCTTTTCCTCATCTTTTCTGTGTTCCCCTGATAATCATCCTTTTTTCCCCAAGAACCTAAAATTAAAATTTAGCTGGATTGTTCCTTGGCCGCTCTGAGGTCTCTGGAACCACTGCTCATACTACAAAACTTACAAATTCTTACTGGTCACACAGTATTCCAACCCACCCTTTTCTTCTCATGTGTACTTTCTGGGATAACTTCCTTTAACATAATGTTAAGTTTTTTTAAAAGTTGAATTGCAAGGGTACTAGGTTGACAACTCCAGAAAGTTTACCTTTCTTTTTCTCTGGTAGCAGGATATAGCGTGCTATGTGGGAGAGCAAATAAACATATCCCTTTTTTGTGCAAATAATCGACTAGTGTATTTTCCCAAATTCACCAGTTTCCTTAACATACCACAAAACATTGGCTTTCTCAGAGATTGTCACCCAAGACAAAACCTCTGATGCTTTTTTCCACCTAGTGATTCACTTAATTCTCATAACTCCCATAATAATCTTTAATGAAATAGCTCATGGTATGAATTGTCTCCTGGTGCACATGACTGCAAATTTCTCAAGTATAAAGCAATAAGTGGAATTGCTGGGAGGAATGTGAATGTTCCACATCACAATAAGGCCAAGTAGTTTTGTGATGTGATTGTACCAGTTTACTCTCCCTCCAGCAGTAGGGTTGCCACTGATTAATATCCTTGCCCACACTTTCTATTGTCAAACTTCTTTATCTCTGCCAATGTAGTTCACGTTAATACAATGTGATATCTCATTGTGGGCTCGATTTGTCTTTCCATAGTTATGAATGAGATTGGCCACGCTTTCCTATGTTCACTCCTCCTTCATGTTTGTACCCTCTGTGTCTTCCACTTCTGTTGGTGGCATTTGCCTATTTTTCTAATTGGTTGTTTTCTTTTTTAACTGACTTGTAGGAGTTCTTTATATATCCTGGATACCAGTCCTTTGTTGCTTAGATGTGGTGTAAATATCTTACCTTAGTTGTTAAATTTATAGTGTTTGTTGATGAAGTAAAATATTTTCAATTCATCCTTAATTTTTATTGCTTTTTGTACCATTCAGGAAATCTTTCCCTAGCTAAAGATCATGAAGATTTTCTTTATATTTTGTTCTGAGGGTTTTATAGTTTGCCTTTTATATCTAAGAAATGCATGTTATCTGAAATTGATTTTGTGTATGGTTGAAGTAGGAATTTAATCCCCCACCTTTTTTTCTCCTCAGTACTATCATTACCCATTGATCTGCAACACTCTCCCTGTCATTTTGTCGAGTTTCTAACTAGGCTTTAGTCTATTTCCAGAGTCTTTATTTTGCTCTGTTGGTTAATTTGTATTTCCCTGCATGGGTACCAGACCTCTTAATTGCTTATAGCTTTATAATAAGTCTTGATTTGATTGGGTAAGTCTTTTCACCATGTATGTTTTCTTTGAAATTGTCTTGGCTATTTGTGACCCTTTACTCTTTCATATAAATTTACTGAATTTTTCATAAAAAATCCATTTTGATTTTCACTAGTGTTACCTAGATGTATAATTTAATTTGAAGATATTGAATATCAGGATTACTGAAGATATTATATTTCAATTTTTATTTATATCTTAGTATCTTTTTTCCGTTTTTAAAAATTATCATTTTTATTGATACATAATAGATGTAAATATTTGGGGACTATATGTGATCATTTAATATATTCACATAATTTGTAAAGATCAAATCAGTGTAATTGGGATTCCCACTACTTTAAATATTTGTCTTTTCTTTATGCTAGAAACATTGTATTAATTTTTAATAATTATCCTATTCTAGCTATTTTAAAATGCAGGGTAGATTATTGTAAACTATAGTCATCCTACTGGTCTATCAAATACCAGGTTTTATTTCTTCTATCTAACTGTATATTCATGTCCATTTAGCAGCCTCTCTTCATACCCCTCCACCCTTCCCTTTCTTGCCTCTAGTAACTGCCAATTTATCTCATGAGATCCACTTTTCTAGTTCCCACATGAGTGAGAACATGTGATATTCATCTTTCTGTGCTAAGCTTGTTTCACTTAACATATTTCTAGTTCCACTTAATATTTCAAGTTCCATCCACGTTGCTGCAAATGACAGGATTTCATTCTTTTTTTATTTTTCATTTTTGAAATAAAACAACACATTTATAATAAGGCAAAGGCTAGTCATGGTGGGCTACATCAGATCCTATGTGAATCACACAGCTATCTGACTCGGTGTTGGGATCAAGGGTTCCCTTGTTGGCAGAAGGCATGGAAACCCAGATCTGTGTGATAGTCATACCTGCTCAGTCAGTAAGAAGGAAGTGCAGAAAAGGAAACTCTCTTGAAAGGGATCCCCAAGAATATTGTCCTTCAGGAACTGGGTAAGGTTTTCTGCTGATGATATTGACTCAGGAGAAGAAAAGTCTAGGTTCATGAAAAAGACTGAGGACAAAAAAGGATGGAGGACCGCAGTATAGGCTGGAGCCCACCCAGGAGAAATCACTCCCAACTGCCATGTGGATGTAGATGCGGGAAGGGGAGCAAAGTGGGTGATGTAGCCAGAAAGGCTGCAGTTTGAGTGAAACATACCGTCCGCACAATATTATCTGCTTCTCAATCATTGGGCCATGGTGAGGGTAGATGGGACCATCAGGGAAAAAGAGGAATGAGGGTACCACCACTTTCACTGAAGTCTCTGTCTGCACCTCACCTGAAGGCCTAGAATGAGTTCATCCTGAGGTTTCTGTCGTCATCTGTTATGTGGTCTTCTTACATTGGGAAAAGTGACCCCTCTTCTTGGGGAGGTTATTCCTACCCCAGACAGTCAGAAGCAGCCCCCAGATCACCCAGGCCTTGACAACCCAAACAGGAACCACAAGGAAAGCAGACTTCACCAGGTCATACAGCCCAAGCAGAAACACAGGGAGGGCTCACTGCAGGGAAAGCTGGCTTGAAAAAAGCCCCACTAAGGCACACAGGACATTCCTCCTACCAGACACCACACAGAAACAACACACACACACACAATCATATAACACTTGCACAGAATCACACATACCACAGGGGCACACACACTCACACAAGCAGCTCCTGAGGCTGTGGGGTTCTGTCCCCTGCGAGGAGGCCCCTCTGGGAACAGAGCAGCCCACAGACACAGAGGCAGTCCATCCCTTCAGGTCACAGGGCACACAACTTTCAGGGAGACTCACATACACGCCCACAAGGCAGGTGTGAAGTGCGTCCTGGAGGCTCTAGATGAAGTTTCTTTAGCCTGGTCTTCCCCCCTCCACTCCGAGGATCCCTGGACCATCCTCGGGACCATCCCCTTGAAACGCTGGACAGGCCAGAGCCCAACATCATCGCACAACCACAGAGGGCTCCAGCTCCGCAACATCTCGGGGACACAATCCCTAGGCAACCACAGCAGTTGCTGTGACCGATTTCTTTCTTTGTTGTGGTTGAATAATATTCTGTTGTGTATCTATATCATAGTTTCCTTAGCCATTCATCCTTTGTTGGATACTTAGGTTGATTCTGTATTTTGGCTTTTGTGAATAGTGCTGCAATAAACATGCCAGTGCAGATATCTCTTCAATATATCAATTGCCTTTCTTTTGGATACATACCTAGTAATGGAATTGTTGGATCATATGGTAGGTCTATTTTTAGTTTTTTAATGAATCTCCATACAGTTTTTCATAGTGGCCTTACTATAATAATTTACATACCCACCGTAACAGTATACCAGGGTTTCCTTTCTCCACATTCTCCCCAGCATGCATTATTGTCTTTTTGATAAAAGCCATTTTAACCGGGGTGAGAGGACATCTCATTGTGGTTTTGATTTGCATTTCTCAGATGATTAATGATGTTGAGCATTTTTTCATATGCCTGTTAGCTATTCATATGTCTTATTTTGAAAAATGTCTGTTCAGATCTTTTTGTCAATTATTTAATCAGATTATTTCTTTTTTTGGTATTGAGCTGCTTGAGCTCCTCATATATTCTGGTTATTCATCCCTTGTTAGATGGATAAATTGCAAATATTTTCTCTGATTCTGCGGGTTGTCTCTTCCCTTATGATTTTTTTTTTGTTTGTTACACAGAAGCTTTTTAGCTTGATGTAATCCCGTTTGTCTATTTTTACTTTGGTTGCCCATGATTTAGAGGTTTTACACAAAAAATCTTTGCCCATACTAATGTCCTAGAACATTTCCCTGATGTTTTCTTCTAATGGTTTCATGGTTTCAGGTCTTACATTTAAGTCTTTAGTTCATTTTGAGCTGATTTTTGTTTATGGTGACAGATAGGGGTCCAGTTTCATTCTTTTGCATATGGATATCTAGTTTTCCAAGCACCATATAGAAACGACTGTCCTTTTCCCATTGTACTTTCTTGGTGCCTTAATTAAAAATGAGTTGGCTATAAATGCATGGAATTATATCTGGGTTCTCTATTCTGTACCTTGGTCTATGTTTCTGTTTTTACGCCAGTGTCATGCTGATTTGGTTACTATAGCTCTGTAGTGTATTTTGAAGTTGCTTGTGTGATACTTTCAGCTTTGTTCTTTTCACTCAGGATTGCTTTAGTTATTTGGTGCTTTTGTGATTTCAAATAAATTTTAGGATTGTTTTTTCTATTTCTGTGAAGAATTGTCATTGTCATTTTGATAGGAATTGCATTGAATCTACTTTGTTTATAATTGCCATTTTAATATTATTTGTTCCAATCCATGAGCACGAAATATCTTTCCACTTTTTTTTGTCCTCTTCAATTTCTTTCATCAGTGTTTTATACGTTTCCTTATAGAAGTCTTTCACTTCTTTGGTTAAATTGATTCCTAAGTATTTTATATTCTCTGCAGCTATTGTAAATGTGATTATTTTATTGATTTCTTTTAGATTGTTTGTTGTTGATGTATATAAATGATACTGATTTTTGTACATTGATTTTGTATCCTGCAACTTTATTGAATTCATTTGTCAGTTCTAATAGTTTTTTGGTGGTGTTCTTAGGTTTTTCTAAGTATAAAATCATGTTTTCTGCAAACAAGTCTAATTTGACATCTTCCTGTTCAATTTGAATGTTCCTCATTTCTTTCTCTTGCCTAATTGCTCTGGCCAGGACTTCAAGTATTAGGTTGAATAAAAGTGGAGAAAGTGGGCATCCTCACCTTGCTCCAGATTTTAGAGTAAAGGCTTTCAATTTTTTTCTCTTTTAATAGCATGATATTAACTGTAGGTTTGTCATATATGGCCTTTATTATTTTTCTTCTAGGTTTTCTAATTTGTTGACATATAGTTGTGCATAATGATCTCTAATGCTTCTTGGTATTTCTGTGGTCTCAGTTGTTAGATCCCCTGGTTTATTTCTGATTTTACTGGAGTTGTCACTGTTTTTATCTTAGTCTAGCTAAAAGTTCGTCAATTTTGTTTATCTTTCAAACAGCCAACTGTTCTTTTCGTTAATCTTCTTTTTTTTTTTTTTTTAAGTCTCAGTTTCATTTATTTACACTCTGATCTTTATTATTGTATTTCTTTCCTTCTACTGATTTTGGGTTTGGTTTGTTCACGCTTTTCTAGTTCTTTGAGGTACATGGTTAGGTTGTTTATTTGAAGTCTTTTTACTTTTTTAATGTAAGTGTTTATTGCTATAAACTTCTCTCTTAATACTGCTTTTTCTATATGTCATGGATTCTGGTATGTTGTATTTCCATTTTCATTTGTTTCAAGAAATTTTTAAATATCCTTCTTAATTTCTTCATTGACTCATTGGTTATTCAGCAGCATGGTGGTTAATTTCCATGTTTATGTACTTTCTGAGATTTCACTTGCTATTGATTTCTGGTTTTATTCCGTTATGGTCAGAAAAGGTACTGATATGACTTCTTCATTTTTCAATTTGTTAAAACTTGTTATGTAGCCTAAGATTTGGTCTATTCAGGAGAATATTCCATGTGCTTTTGAAATGAATGTGTATTCTACAGTAGTTGAGTGAAATGTTTGTAAATGTCAATTAGGCCTAGTGTGTAGTTTAACTCCAATGTTTCTTTGTTGATTTTCTGGATGATCTGTTCATTCTTAAGAAACGGGTTTTGAAGTCCCCCGGTATTATTGTCTTGCAGTCTATCTTTCCCTTTTGATCTATTAATGCTTGCTTTATATACTTGGGAGCTCTGGTGTTGGGTGTGTAGATATTTATAATTTTTATAGCCTTTTACTGAATTGACCCCAATGTCATTATAGAGTGACCGTCTTTGTCTCTTTTTATAGTCTTTGATTTATACACTATTTTACCTGATGTAAGTATAGCTACTTCTGCTCTTTTTGTTTGTTTGTTTCCAGTTGCATGGAGTATCTTTTCCCACACCTTCATTTTCAGTCTATGTGTTTGTTTCCAGGTGAGGTGGGTATCTTTTAGGCAACATATAGTTGGGTCTTGTTTCTTTATTCAGCCACTCTACAATTTTTAATTGGAGAATTGAGTCCATTTAAATTCAGTGTTTTTATTGATAAGTAAGGACTTACTACTGCCATTTTATTGCTTATTTTCTGGTTGTTTTGTAAGTCTTCTCTTCCTTTCTTCCTTTTTTCCTTTGGGGTTAAGTGATTTTCCTCTGGTTGCATGTGTTAATTTGTTGCTTTTTATTTTTAGTAAACCTATTATAGATTTTTGCAATGAGATTACCATGAAGCTCACAAAAAACATAACAAGGAATTTTAAGGAGATGACAACTTATCTTACATCACAAAGAATAGAAACAAAGAATAAATTTAAAAATCCCTACATTTTAACTCAATTTCCCCCACATTTTTACTTTCTGTTGTTTCAATTTAGTTATTTGTATATTGCCTATCTCTTAACAGATTGATGTAAATATTATTGTGTTTGGTAGATAGGTTCTTTTTTTGGCTTCATACTAGTGTTATGAGTTGATTGCACATCACAATTATAGTATTGGAGTATTCTGGGTTTGTTGATATACTTAATTTTATGAGTGGGGTTTATACCTCCAATTTTTTTTTTCTTTATTTTTCTTTTTTTCTTTTCTTGTTAGTGTTTTTCTTCTTTCACATTGAAGAACTAACTCTCTTTAGCATTTCTTGCAAGATGGATCTGGTGGTGGTGAATTCTCTTGGCTTTTGTTTGGAAAAGACTTTATCTCTCCTTCACAGTTGAAGGATATATTTGATGAGCACAGTATTCTTGGATGACAGTTTTTTCTTTCAGCACTATGAAAATATTGTTCCATTGCCTCCTGGCCTACATAATTTTCATTGAGAACACTGTTGCCAGATTAATTGGAGCTCCTTTATGTTATTTGTTTCTTTTCTCTTGCTGCTTTTAGGATTTTCTCTTTATTTTTGACCTTTGAGTATCTGAGTATTACATGTCATGGAGTAGGACTATTTGGGTTGAATGTGTTCCGTGTTCTCAGATCTTCTAGTACCTGGATATTTATCTCTTTCTTAAGTTTTGGAAAGTTTTATAATTCCTTTGAATAATCTTTTTACCCCTTGCTCTTGCTCAACTCCCCGTTGAACCCCAATGATTCTTAGATTTGATATTTTCAGGTAATTTTCTGTATCTTGTAGTTAATCTTCATTCCATTCCATTCTTTTTCCTTCTTTATGTATTTTCAAATAGCTATCTTTGTGCTTAATGGTTCTTTCCTCTCCTTGATCCATTCTGCTGTTGCAAGCCTCTAATGAATTTTTCAGTTCAGCAAATATATTTCTCAGTGCAAAGATTTCTGTCTGATTGTTAAAAATCTTTTCAATCTCTTTGTTAAATTTCTCTGATAAATTTCTGAATTGCTTTTCTGTGTTTATCCTAGAGATCACTGAGTTTCCTTAAAATTGGTTTTTTGCATTCTTGATCAGACAGTTCACATATTGCCATCCTGTTAGCGTCTGTCAATAGTTCCTTGCTTTTTTTTTGTCTGATGAGGTCACGATCCCATGTTTTCTGTTCTTTTTTGGGGATATACATCTTTGTCTTCGTATTGAAGGATTAGTTATTTATTCCATTCATTTTGGTCTGGCTTGTTTTGCTTTTTAATAGATATGTTTGCTTGGAGATTCTTGGTAATTTACCCCTTGATTTTCTTTCTTTTTCTTCTTTTTATTTTATTTTATTTATTTATTTATTTTTTTCCTGCTAGGTCATTGCCTCCTTTCTGGCACTAAATGGCTCCATAAACCCAAGTTTGCCTTAGTTCTAGTATTGAGAGTGATACCTGTCTGGAAGGGGGGAATACCCCAAACAGCATATTATTAGCACAATAATAGAGACATAGACCAATGCGCTTTTGTCTTTTTGAGCAGTGGGAGATTTTCCCTACTTTCTTGCCAGCTCATTCATGTACTTAAAAGTTGTTTCAAAATTTTTTTTAAATTGAGCAAGTGTAAGTATTTTTAAACTAAAAAGACTTTTAAGAAATAACGTCCTAAAAAGTGCTTATTTTTCAGACTTTGAGTATGTGTATGTGTCTGTTGAGTTTGTGGGTTTATGTCTAGACCTTCAGATTGGTTTACTATAAAAGAGCTGTTGATAGTATTTGCATATTACTTCACCTTAGTGCCAGTGGAAATATTTTTTATTTCATTTCTATTTTGTTGATAGTCTACAAAGCAAAGTCTGGGACATAGCAAGCAGTTAAAAATACATATTAGATTTGTTAAAATCTTACAACTTGGAATCAGAAATATATGGATTCCAAACAGGTCCTGCCATGTTATAGCTGTGTGACTTTAGAAAAAGTACTTTTCTAAACCTTCATTTCCTCAGCTGTAATATATGTTTAAAGGAATACTTACTTTTGAAGGTTGCTATGAGAATTTATTGATACAATCCAGCTCTGATACGATAGATGTGTAAATATCCTTTTTTTTTTTTCTTTTCAGAGATGGGCTCTTACAATGTTACCCAGGCTGGATTGCAGTGACTAATGGGAAGCTTGATCGTAGCACCCTTCATCCTAGAACTCCTGGGTCAAGAGATCCTCTCACCTCAGCCTGCTGAGTACCTAGGACTTCAGGCACAAACCATCACACTTGGCTAGACAGTCATCCTCTTCAAGAAACAAGAATGCTTAGAATAAATGGACTATTGTGATTATATTAAAAATTATTAAGAGAATGACTCTTATAAGGCAAACAAAAATCCCCCTCAAAACTATAATTTAAATAGTAAATAATTCCAGAATTACTCATTATGGTGGTATTCTTGACTGGTGTTTTCCAATATAGTAGTAGCACTAGCCACACATTGCCATTTAAATTTAAATTAATTAAAATGAAATGAAACTACCAATTGAGTTCCTCATGCACACCAGCCACATTTCATGTACTCAATAGCCACATATAGCTTGTGGCTACCACATTGAAAGTGACGATATAGAACATTTCTTTTTTTTTTTTTGAGACAGAGTCTCACTTTGTTGCCTGGGCTAGAGTGAGTGCCGTGGCGTCAGCCTAGCTCACAGCAACCTCAAACTCCTGGGCTCAAGCGATCCTCCTGCCTCAGCCTCCCGAGTAGCTGGGACTACAGGCATGCGCCACTATGCCCGGCTAATTTTTCTATATATATATTTTTAGTTGTCCATATAATTTCTTTCTATTTTTAGTAGAGACGGGGTCTCGCTCTTGCTCAGGCTGGTCTCGAACTCCTGACCACCTGCCTCGGCCTCCCAGAGTGCTAGGATTACAGGCATGAGCCACGGCGCCCGGCCTAGAACATTTCTATCATTAAAGAAATTCCTTTGGGACTACATTTTTCTAGATTATATGGATTAAAAATGTCTATGAATATAGGACACAAAAAGATTGTATTGTATTTACATATAATTTACTACTGGTTTGTCCCAGATTTTTCCCTGAAATGGCTGATTTGTTTTTATTTATATTGTTTGTTTGTTTTTGACCAAACTCAGTAATTAAGTTCATGTAAATAAACTGTAAGAAATACAGAGTCCAAAAATAAACAAATAAAACACTCTGTCCTTCCCTCAGAAATGAAACTAATGCTGTACTGTCCAATGTTGCCATCTAATTTTGTTTAGGTTATTCTTTTTTCTTAATGAGAAATGGTGGCTTCAGGGGGACTATGAATTTGTACCACTTGATTGCTGGGCCAAAAAACAGCAGGCATATTTATAACAGGCTTAGAGCAAGACATTCAACAGGAAAGTCAGTTTATGCCCCCCTCCCGCCCCCCAAGAAAAGGTAACCTAAAATCAGATTGTGGGAAAATTCCCAAAGTATGCAATGCAAACTAAGCTGGCACTGAAAAAAGGAAGAACTCTCTTGGTTATGTTTCTAGCAGAATAAGTAATAAATCTAGGAAGTGACATTGTTACCAATTTGACCTCACCTAGAGGAAGTATTGGATTGGTCATTATGGAATTCCTTAAGAAAAAGAAAATAGATTTGCAAAAAGTACAGCGTAGGAAACACCGAGAAGGTGGCTATTTCAGAGATTTAGTATGTTGAGGAGAAAGGCTAAGGAAATGGATCTTATTCTCACAGGAAAACAGTGTACTTCATGATGATTTAATTAAGCAGTTAAAATGAAAAAAGGTCTTGAGTAATAAAATTGATCCTAGATCATATTCACACTGGGACAAAACATAGATTCTGAAAAAGAGGAAAAGACATATTATAGTATATTAAAGGAGAATACTAGATAGTAACTAGATTTGGATACAGTGAAGTTCATGAGATAATAGCATCGGAACAATTCTAACAGCCTGATGTAATAACCACAACTATTTGATCAGAAACAATATCAATAATTTATTCAAATAATCTTGAGCCTCCTACTACAAACTGATTCATTCCTCAACTTAATCTAATTCACATCCTTCCCACCAACGATTGCTTTACCAAATGATATAATTTGCAAGAACACAAGAATTGGAATTTATTATTTCAGTAGAATATAGCTATATTCAAACATTCACTAATTTGAAGAGAATACAACCAGCAACAACACGAATCCTATGTGTGCTGATGTATTTTTAATTTCAAATAGTTAATTAGTGGTAGAGAGATCCCAGGTTGCAAATGACTTAATTGAAAACTGAACACCACATTTCTGGAACACAGTAGGTGCTCAATAAATATGTGCTGAATCAATCGATCATCACCACCACTGTATTAATACCTTTATTCCATAGTTCATGGGAAGCATGGACAGGACCAAAGACAGAGCACAGATGTTTCTCTGACAAAGTCTTTTTTTTTTTTTTTTTTTTTTTTTGAGACAGAGTCTCACTCTGTTGCCCAGGCTAGAGTGAGTGCCGTGGCGTCAGCCTAGCTCACAGCAACCTCAGACTCCTGGGCTCAAGCGATCCTACTGCCTCAGCCTCCCGAGTAGCTGGGACTACAGGCATGTGCCACCATGCCCGGCTAATTTTTTCTATATATATATTTAGCTGTCTATATAATTTCTTTTCTATTTTTAGTAGAGATGGGGTCTCGCTCTTGCTCAGGCTGGTCTCGAACTCCTGA
Source organism: Eulemur rufifrons (assembly GCF_041146395.1). Taxonomy (NCBI): domain Eukaryota; kingdom Metazoa; phylum Chordata; class Mammalia; order Primates; family Lemuridae; genus Eulemur; species Eulemur rufifrons. The sequence goes on along the minus strand of NC_090989.1, from coordinate 180,981,337 downwards.
GCTCAAACGATCCGCCCACCTCGGCCTCCCAGAGTGCTAGGATTACAGGCGTGAGCCACCGCGCCCGGCCTCTGACAAAGTCTTAATTTCAAGAAAGTTAGCTAACAAGCTACAGAACTAGCAGGGTGCTTCACAAATTGTTAAGCATACACGCGGCTTAAAGGAAATTGAATTTACATTTTGAAATTCTATTTGATTAGAGAATTGAATTTGCAGCCATTGTAATTCTTCTTAGAACTACCCCATTTAAAAAACATTCTTTATGTTGGGGCCAGGACTGGGTCTTGTTCATCTTCATAGCTATGTTTCTCTTTTGCCTATCCTTACTTATCATGACGTGTTAAACACAATTAGCACTTATAATACATGCTTGTTTAATTGAAAAATATGGCATTACAAAATGCTCCTGAAAAGTCATTGTTCAGCAAGCCTAACCTTTTGACACACTGAACCATTTTAAATATGGAAATATATTATTAAATAATTGTATGAATCTAAAGGGGAAAGTATCTGCTACTTAAATATAATTATGCACAACTTCCCTTGACAAATTGTTTTCCAGTGATTAAATTCAATCAGAAGACCTGGTGGAAAAAGAACGTTGTTCAACATAGGACACAAATATGTCAAGGTGGCTGACATATTTGTTTTATTTTATTTTGTACAATTTTATCTACTTTTATGGTCAAATGGAAAATAGAAGTTGTAAAAAATGTTCTGGCAATTTTAATCAATGGATGCCCAAACCGAATCTTCCCATTTTAGCAGGGGTCTTAAGTTTTGAGGAAATTGTCTGATTTCTCACCTTAATTAAAAATGAAGATATTTAGTTTAATTCACTACAAGTTCGTGAAAAATGTTTAACAGAGACAATCTGTTTTATGATTTGTAACAAATATTTATTACTCCTCTCAGGAACCTAGTCAAATCAAGGAAATATAATGGGTTTCATTACCTGAGTCACTTTGTTTATTAATGGTGATGTTATCTTTGTATAAATACAAAGATAAAGTGATTTAAAATTCTCCTTTATGTTAAGAGCAATAATATTATCATTGCTGTTGAGACATTTTTAATAGTTGAAGGGGAAACTCTCACTTAATGTTCTGAATTTTTTAAACAAATGAAATGAAATACCCTGTTAATATTCTGTCAAGTCTTAGAAAGAAATATTCAAAAAGATTTACTATCATTTTCTTGCAAGTGTATGGTCCTGATAGTTTATATTAGAATATTAAGGAGATGTCTTTTCTTGGGGTCTTACATCATTAAACATTAAGGACCTTTTAATAATTTATTAGACTTGTTATTTTTCACATGCTATAAAGATTTTTTTCTACCAAGCCAAGAAGAACAAAAAAATTCAAACCTTTTGAAAAATTACTGTGGAGATTTTTGTGGGAAAAGTATTAGTTATAAGAAAATGTATAAGGTGAGCAATGTCTCATGTGTCTAGAAGATAGAAAGTGTGCTGTGTGAAGGGTGTTTGTACATAAACAATCTGATATCTGATATGGAATAAGAAAGCAAATAGACCTATTGAGCCACAAAGAGGTATTTTAATTGAATATTCTAGGTTTTCACAATAGTGTACTGCTGTGACTTGCTAGCCTATTTTGATCACAGACCTACACATCTACACTTCACATTTTAACAAAGTACATAATAGATCTTCCAATTCTCTGATCTCATCTATTTGGGAGTGGCTGGGAACTCATCAAATTATTGGAGCTGATAATGTGAATAAAAAGTATTAGGAGACATTCGCATATTTGACAATGTGTTACTGGTAAATAATTCTTTGTATGCTAGGAACGGTGTGGAACCACTGAAGGACCAAATGAAGATATAAATGATATTTTAAAATCTGGTATTTCTTTTGGAAAGCCCCAATCAGTTTTGATACTACACCGAGTGAGTATTTAAACTGCCATTTATTGCCATTTTCCTAACATGCTCAAATACCTTTGAAATGCTTTGCTCTTGGTTTTCCAGTTGTCCATTAACTATCATTGAGATACTATTGTAAAATCAGTTTTTAAAAATGCTGTTAACTTAATCCCACAGCTCAAAAGCAGCCTCTGAAAAATTATCAAAAAATTAAAATGAATCTATGATAATGGTTTAAGTGAGGAAATAAACATAAGTCCCTGACCCCTGTAAAGGCAAATTAGAAAGGTGGCTAAATGGTATCTTTGAGGTTTAGGAACCAGTTTGAATACTTTTATTTTGACACAAGACAACTAGGAACATGTTATATTTTGGATATTTAAATGAAGCTCCCCCCATATGCAAAGTAACTCCACTCACTAATCAGAGGATTCTGTGTCCTGGGTTGGCCTCATGAAGTAGACAGATGACTTTTCACCAGGGCTGTTGAATATTTCCTTGTTCAAAGCACTGAGACAGACTTGTCTAATATGAAGGGATGACCACTGCACACACTAGGGCAGCAAGCTCCAGGTACAGACCACTGGCCTGCTAGAAAGGGTTCGGTATTAATTAGGTCCACAGGAAGCTTACCACTGCCACCTAATCTTTTTCCCTATGCTTCTCTACAACAGTGCCAAAACAAAAGGTCGAAAAGGAACATCACAGGCCAGGAATCCAGAGGTTTTCCTTTCCAGCACTGACAAGAAGGTGTTCTCACACATGGCGTGGTTTAGCAACATCATCTGTGGGATTGGCATGGGTTTCCATTTTTCAGCTTGCTTTTCGACCCGACTATTTATTGATCCCACCTGCACACTTCCACCCTATTGCCAGGCCCTGCAAAGGCCTTTCAGAAGCCCATCGGAGTCAGAATTGATGCGCTTTCCAGACACCATCTGCTTTCTTTTCTTCTTCTTCTTCTTCTTTTGTTTTTTAATTTTAAGAGTGGACACATGACATGGCAGTTCCAGCATTTATAATTTCACTATTCCTGAGTGATCTCTGATATGTAGTAATTTGTCATTCTGTTGAGGTGCAAATCTAAATTATTCTTATCACTCCTTACAAGGCTGATATGTAGAGCCAGTTATTTATCCAGCAGCAAAACTGGCCAACAGCCAAACAAGCACATATATGTTTAGCTTTGTGGGTCGTCTTTCTCACTACCAGTGTTGCCACCCTCTCAACATGACAGTCTTTCTTTCTTGCTTTTCTTTTTTTTTTTTTCCAGGTCCAGCAACTGAGATATAAAACAATGAAAACTGAAATGGCATCAAACTAGGGATATGATGTTACATGCTGTGGGTTCCGCGTAACTCTCCATGAATCCATGATTCAAGAGAAACTTAACTATGTTGGCAGATTTGGGGATATGGGAAGTCTCAAGACATATTCCTTGTAAACTCTGACAGGCTGCTAGCGCTGATTTTGCATTAACTCTTCTTGAAATTGTGCCCCACAAACACAATGCCTTCCTTCACTGTGTCCTCACTCGTACTTTGCTCTCCGGAAGCAAACAGTTAAGCTACATGTATGTATTCTTCCAGGGCCTCTTTTCTACTCAGTTATATGAATAAATGTATGCATATGTACATAGATCATTTTGTTATTTTTAACATAAATTGAGATTATAACAGAATCTATGAGAGCAGAGACTTTGTTGATTCTCGGATGTAACCAGAAGTGAGAGGAATGCTTGGTACATAGTCAGTACTCAAATATTTTGGGGGGTGAATATAACTTGCCTTTTTTATTTCATATGTTTTAGCAGTCATTCCATGTCTCTAACTGGATTTTGGTCTACTTCATTTTTTTTTTTCACATCTCTGTAGGATTCTACAATGTGGATATATGATAAATTATTTAACCACTTTAAATCCTAGTTTTTATCAAGAAGTATAAGTATCTCCTTTAAATGAATCCTTCTCTGTGCAAAATAATGTCTTACTGGAGCTGCCAATACAGTCATTAACCTTCTTCCTTTCAGGGTTACTACACTCTTGAAAGTGTTTGCCTCTAATAGTGTTTCTGAAGGGCAGAGATTGTGTTGCTCTAAAAATGAAAACGAATAATGGTTGAGTTTAGGCAATATAGCATATTGGCACATACTTATGTAGTCGGTCACTAATAATGTCTGGCAGAACAATTGTACATATACTACATTTGGTGGGGAAGATTAAAAACTATGACTCACATTTTTTAATCAAATAGCTTGTTAAGAATTTTTAAGTTGACTGTAGCCATTGAACATGTCCACAGACCTAGAAGAAAACTGGACAGAAAATTGGAATTGCCTCTTTAAAAGGCTACTCTCTTTAAATATTAACCCTCTCCACATCCCATTTTCCTCATTTAGGAAAGTTGAGGAGAAGATAGAAAATTTTTCAAATGATGGAAGTTGGCTTTGTATTTGTAACTTGCTTACTGGACATTTTTAACACACCCCAAATGATGCTCAACTATATGTGTTCAAATGTGCAAAAATCAGCATTTTGTCTCAGATTGCATTCAAATTAAATAGGAAGTAGGATGATGAAACTTAGAGAAAAGTGTGAACCTTTACTACAATGACACAACAATTGTTAAGCTAAGCAACTATTTTTTTTATTCCCAGATGAGTTTAAATAATGACATAGCCACACCAAAAACAATATTTTTATCCCCAGGTAAGAGATTGTTTCTGTCTAATAATCTCAAAATATTGCCTTGGTAGTAATTGTTTTTGTGACATAAAAATGATTGAGAACGAGCCAATAAAATTTGTTGCTGAAAAAGAAAACATTAAATTAGGCTCCAACTTTCAGTAAAATAGAACCATATGGTACATTTAATTATAAGTTGAGGAGATATTTGAAGTTTTAATTTAAATGTTTTACTTACAACATTAGCTCAAGTCTTCTGCCCAGATGTCTAACAGCGAGCCAAAGCACCACATATAGAAAAACAACAACATTAAAGATAAAAAACAAAAACTGATGAATCGTGAACTTGCTCTGCACAACAGAAAGGCATAAAACTCAAAAAGTTCATCAAATAGGGTTAACTCATAAAGAATTCTATGTCCCCCCCAATATGTTAATTATGTACCAATTTTTCTTGTTGCATTTGCTTTACTTTGTCAGTCAGAAAAGTAATGTGGATCTAACATAAACTTTGGAATCAGAGCCCTAGGGATAAATTCTTGTTTTGCTACTTTATTTGTTCATTTACTTATTAATTCATTCATCACTCAACAAATATCGAGTGCCTGGGGTGTGCCAGGCACCAGGCTACACATTGGTGAGCAAAAACTGGCGAGATCCCTGTAGTCTTTGAGTTTGGGGTTTCATTACTAGTGCACAGGGGAGAATCACAGACTGATTATTCCAGTCCTCCAATGGGGTACAGAAGCTTATATGCCCTTTTTCATAGGGGATGGAGGAGATGGAAAAGTAGACAATTCTTTTGAGGGTCAGTAAATGGTTTTTAGGGAGAATGAATGGACTGGGGAGACAGGTACTAACTAAGAAATGATTCTCTTGGGAATTTGAATGCCCCCAAGAGGAAGGCATTATCTTGTCAAAGTCCATCCAGGTGCAATTGCATTCTTCAGCTTTCTTTTCTGCAATAGATAATGAGGTAACAGGGAGGGGATAGAAGGTGTTTGTGTTTCTTTTGGTAAGATGCTTTCTTGGTCCAATAAGGAAATCTCAGTGAGAGTCCCTTACATCTGGGGTGTCGATGGGGGGAAGGCAAGGTTAGAGGGACCTTGTTTCTGAGGCTCTTCAATTTTCAAAAGCGCTCATCAAATGGGGTTAACTCATAACGAATTCTGTCTCCCACCAATATATGTTAATTATGTCCCCTTTCTTATTGTTGCATTTGCTTTACTTTGTCAGTCAGAAAAGTAAGGTGGATCTAACATAAACATGCCCGAGTGCCATATTTTTGGAAATCATTTTCTACACCCCAACACTAGGAACTGATTAGCCTTTGGCAAACTATTTATGATCTCTGAACCTCAGTTTCCTTATCTGTAAAGCGGGAAATAAAAGTATCTACTTCACAGCATTATTGCAAGGTTTAAATAGAATGTGACAATATATGTAAAGAAGTGGCATTGCGCCTTTCACAAAGTAGATACTGAAAAATGCCAGCAATGTTTCCGAATCCTCTCGCACATCATGCCCTGGATGCAAACAAGGGATCTCTAATCAATCACAGGAAGCCAGCCTCCTCGGAAAGCGCTGCTGCACCTGACAGCCGGAGGGTGGCATGCACTGCCGATTTTGCACGTCACCTTCCTGCCAGGACAATGGAGATTGATGACTGGGGAGGGGGAGCCCTGCATTTGGGGCTCCGTCAGGCGGTTGATGGCTCCTATGATCTGTGCACCTCTGTGTGCGCTTTCCATACAAGACGAGCAAGGCTGGGAACCGCTGAGCAAAGTAGTCCAGATCATACTTGTAGTAAATGGTGACAAACTCCAAGAAATAACATTAATCATTTGAAGCAATGACTGTCTTCTCAGACTGTGCTCACCTGGACTGGACGAGGGGGAAAAAAATAAGTCTGTTGTTCAATACTCTTGAGTAAAAGCTCTTTTCAACAACGATGGCTTTCTTGTTCTCTTATTACTCACTCTATTTTGTCCAAAATACTCACTCTTCTTGTTCCACCTTTTCTTCCAGCATCATAAAGCTGACAGAGCAGACTGCGAAACCTATTCATTGTGTGGCCTGTCCAATGAATTACATTTACTCCCAAATTCTGAAAGTTGCTTTAAAACAAACACAAGGCACACCGGCAATTCTCTCATGAGATTACCAGTAGGCAGAAAACTTGGGCTTTATGCGAAAAAAAAAAAAAAAAAAAAGAAAGTCCTCTTTAACAACCAGAGGAGCACCTCATCTCCAAAGAGTTCAATCACAGAAGTTGCCCCCGATTTTATTTTCCTGCCTACTTTGTTCCGATGTGCAGCGGAGGACGCTCACCTTCTCCGTCTAGCTAGTTGGCAGATACGCCGGTCAGCTGGAGCCGTTGCTGCTGTCGTCCACCTACTGCTTTTTGCCTGGTTTAACAACACTAGGACTTTATTATTCACAGCAACATTAATTAATTAATAAGACATTTGGTGACGATATTAAGGAAACTGGAACCATTTCAGTTTTAGAGTGGCACTACTCAAGACATTGGCACAATTGCTGTTTGCTCAGAAATAGTAGAATATGGCAGGGAATCTGGAACAGAATCCTACATGGCTAATATGGACCCAACTAATTAGAATACCGTCATAACTTGGATGGGGAACCAGCTAGTATTTACCTTTTTACAAGTGTAAAAACTGATTTCTGACGCAGTGCCATGAAAGAGTCGTTCTCGGTGGGGGTGGGGAGCTTTGGCAGAATCTGTTACCCAGAAGCATGCCAGGTTTGAAAACGTATATTCGCTGTACCTAGTTCTTACAGAAGCCAGAAAGTAAAGGAGAACGAAACTTCTCGACTGGAGAAGAAGGAATATATAGAATACAGAGTGCTAAATCAATGTAGGAGGCATGTAGAGTGGGAACAAAAAGTCAAGAAATACTTTGAAAGTATAAATTAAATATTTGGAAGAGTTTTTAACTTATTCATGAGAACAAACTATTTCCAAGAACTTTCCAGCATATATTATATACATTTAAAAGTTCTGGTTACCATGGATTTTAATAGCTGGTATAGCAGAATCTCCTTTTTAAAAAAAAAAAAAATTTTATTACTTTTAAGCCTAATTGGAGAAAGCACGGTGGTGTGGCAGGCAGAGTGCTACCGAGATGATGATGCTGGCTTGGTTGCTATGCTGCAGTCAAATTCAATGAATATTTTTGAGAACATTCTGAGTATATGTGTTCCAGGACTTCTGAGAGCTTACTTCTTCATTAAACCTGTTTCCTCACTGTAGGTTCCAGTTATTATCGTTATATAACAAGCCACACCAAAACTTAGTGGCATAAATCACTCATGGTATCGTGCTGGTAGGTCTGTGGGTCAGGGGTTTGGACAGGGTGTAGCTGTATTGCTTGTTTCTGCACCATGATGTTGGGGGCCTCAGCTGGGAAGTCTCAAAGGCTGGGGGTGACTCAAACGATCAGGACAGAAATCATCCAGAAGTATCTTCACTCATGCGTCTGGCTGTTGATTTGGCTGCCAACTGGACTCTTGGCTAGAACACCTACACATGGCCTCTTCAGGTGATCTCTGTGTGGGGCTAGTTTGGGTTTCTTCACAGAATAGTTGCTGATTACCAAGAGTGAGTACACCAAGACAGTCGGGTAGAAACTAGCCTTGAAAGACAAATAGCCTTGTGTTCACCGTTGTCACAAGCCCACCTGGATTCAAGCGGAGGGAACATAAACCCTATCTCTTAATGGCAAGCATGTCAAAGTCACATTGTATTATAGTAGCAGCTTGTGGGATGGGAGAATTTTGTGAGCATCTTTAGAAACTACAGTCTGCCATGGTATAATTCAGTTCAATAGATGGTTGCTGATGACTTGCGGAATAGAAGTTTTGGCTTTTACAAATGTGAGCATCAGAAGAACTAGTGGGTTTCAAACGGCTGTCACATCATAAAGAATATCGTGTTTTCTTCGGGAGGCATTATGATCCTCTTCTTCCCTAACACCCAGGAGGTAACTGGTTTTGTTTGGGAAATACTTGGTACATCTTGGGTTGGTGGGGCATGAGGTCTCTTAAAGTTCTGATTGAATGTCAATACTATATCCATTGGCAATTGTCTTTCTTAGGACATGTCAGCCTGGGATTTGTACCCTGTCTCTATCACTTATTACCTGAAAGGCCTTGGACAAGTTAGGTAACCTTTCTTTGCCTCAGTTTCCCTGACTGTAAAATAGGAGATAATGATAGTAACTTCGTACTAGAGTTGATTTGGGACTAAAAAGCGGTTGTGCACGTGAAGCAATTTACACAGTGCCTGGAACCTACGAAGCACTCAGCAAATGGTAGCTGTTATTATTTAAAAAGGTAGCTCAAACCAACTGAATGCATTTCTTTCACTGAGTTATTAATAATAGTTGTTATTCAGGAGAAAAAAGAAATTGCAAGAAGTGGTATGTTGGTGATGGTGAAAGAAATATATGGCGGAGAGAAACTCCGGAGGCAAAAAATATTTAAAAGAGTATTTTCATGCACTGTTGCCATATGGTGTGGCAACAGGACTAACTAACATTCTTCCCAGGCTCCCCTCAGAATCTTCAGGGAAACTTCCATTTCCCATTTATGAGCTGTGTGGTTGCATTTATCTTGGGGCTATAACAGAGGTGCTGAGTCTTGCTTTGAAGGAGGGAAGAATGAGACAGAGGCAGCCTCGAGAGATCTCTTACATCCATGTCCTGTTTTATTCCCTGGAGCCCTCTCAGGACTATAGAAAGTCAAAGGAGAGGTGTTACTCAAGCTCTTATCCCTGCCTCCATCAAAGCTACTGTTAGAGTTTTTCTCACTCTTTATTTTAATGCTCTGCATAAAAGAGTCCTTTGGTCCCCCATGACAAACATTATTTGAAATCCACTGGGTCTGTAGATTCCTCCAGCTCTGAGAATCTTTCAGAATCTATTTCTGTGTGTTCCTGAATATCATGCAATTAGGAACATACTCATAGTCCTCCACAATTTCCATTTTTAATTTTAACATCTCTCTCTTGGAGCTGTATATTGCTCAATGTGAAGTTGTTAGAAAAGTAAAATTTTAGGTTATTAACCACACCACAGATTATCAAAACAAAAGTTTATATGGATGGACATGAGAATTTGTCTTCCAGTAAAATAAGAAGAGAGAACAAAGAGTGGGTGAGGATCAGATCTCTTTTCACCAAAACAAACTCTTCAAAGCAGACACGCTCACACATAACAACCACTACTGCCACCACAAAAATGTTCAGTGAGTCATATCACTATAAGTGATTTTCATAGCAGATCTTTTGTTACCTTTATTACAATGGCTTTGTTCTGCATTAATTTAGCTAAACTTAATATAATAGATACACTCCCAAAATTTCTTCCCTTGTCTGGTTCTGGGTTGGAACAAGAGAGATTCATGGGAGATTTGGGAGGCAGAAGTGGAGCAGCGGCCAGGCCATCTTTAGGGTCTGGCAGCCAGAGTAGAGACCTGCCCCAAGGCCACCCGTGGATGTTGTTGCTGACTTGCTGGCTCATCTTGGCGTAGGGTGCACCTAGACCCTCAGTTCCTCCAGCTCCTGACAGCTCTTCTCCTTTGGCTTTTCTGAGTTCTGAGCTGGATGTGCACACAGCTCTGTGGTGAAGATCACTCACCAACAGGTTACCTACATCATCAAAGTTGGTGGCAGTGTGGGACGAGTGAGAAAGGTTCCAGTTTGTCTTTCCCCTTCCTCAGTTTAAGCTCAACACCCGACACAGAGGCAACAGCCTTACATAGCTTTCTTAACCAGTTCTAATAATTTTGTAAGGTCTAATCTCTATCCCTAAGTCCCTCCTCTCCTGTGATCCTGGTAGTGCTCCTTCTTTGATGGAACTGATAGGTCTAGTATGTTTCTTTGTTTTTTAAAAACCTACACCTCTACAATCTTTTTAAAAATTTTACCTTCTACATATCTCTAACAGCTAAGATTTTATATGTAGTGGACCCCTGAACAATGCAGGGGCACCAATCTCCTGTGCAGTCGAAAATCGATGAATAAAGTTTGACTCTCCTAAAACTTAACGACTGATAACCTTCTGTTGACGAGAAGCCTTAGCAATAACATAAACAGTCGATTAACACATATTTTGTGTGTTATATATACTACATACTTTATTCTTATAGTAAGGTGAGCTAGAAGAAATAAAATGTTATTAAGAAAATCATAAGAAAGAGAAAATATATTTACTATTCATTAAGTGGAAGTGAATCATGATAAAGGTCTTCATCCTCATCATCTTTACGTTGAGTAGGCCGAGGAGGAGGAGAAGGGGAGGGGTTGGTCTTGCTATCTCAGGGGTGGCAGAGGCAGAAGAAAATCCACATATAAGTGGACTCAAGCAGTTCAAAGCCGTGTTGTTCAAGGGTCAATTGTGGTTTATTTCCAGTACACTGTGTCAAATCATGGGGCTCCGAATGGTCTAGCTCCTGATCACTTCTGCACTTGACCTTCTATTTGTCCTTTCTCTCACACCCACACTCCAAACACATTGATCTCAATGAGCCTCAGAATCACAGAGCTCTTTCCTGTCTTGTGATCTCAGCAAATGGCTGTGACACTTTTCCCCTGTTATTCCCATGGCTGGCTTCCCTTCTTACTTTTTCAAATATTTAATTAAATATCACTGCCTATGAGAGACCTTACCTAATCTTCCTTTCTATGGATACTCCCTCTCCACACCAATGGCATCTATCCTGTATTGCCTTTGTTTCCTCTGTAACACCCATCTACATTCTTATAATATACGTATTTCTTTATTTAGTGTATTATTGTCCATCTCTGACCAGAATATAAGTTCTATCATGGCAGAGACTTGAGTTTGTTTCATTCTCAATTGCGTGTATATTTCCTAGCACAGCATCCAGAATACAATGCTCTTCACTTGGTGAATAAATAAATTTACTAGCTACACTGATGCATTAATGTAACAACCTGAGCATATATGCTCCTGGGAGCACCAGATTCCCTTACAGGGCATGAAAGGAGTTTTCAGGTCATCTTCCTCTGCCTTTGATAGGCAGCCGGCCATGTAAATTTGAACTTCACCCTTTCATGAAAACTATCACAACCTTCCAGGCCCACGTCCACATTCTAAGTCATGCTAGAGTTCTGCGTTTGAAAGTTAAATTCAATACAAAGGATACACATGTCTTCTTCCCCCAAAAGAATTGTGTATGGATATAGGTTTCTTTTGATGGAAGTAGTAGTTAAAAAATAAAATATTGACCAATCTTAGCATTTATCAGAAACATACATAGATCTTGGATGTGATGTATAACCTACCCTAAAACAGCCTGAAAAAATGAAACCAATGACCATTGCCCAAGAGAAAATGCTAACGAGCCTTTCTTTCTTTCTGGATATTATAGGCATATATTTTTATAGAAGCACTGTGTCTCGTTGGAAATGTAAAAAAAAAAAAAAACGTAGCTTATCTCCTCGGGTTCACGTAGAAACAGAAATGGTACTGTCTGATCAACTATGCTATTTCTGATGTTCTCTAGAGTCACGTATTTTGAACAGAGCCAATAAAAATGAAAAAAAAAAGTCACACATACGCCTACCTAGATATACTCATTCTCTTTTTTTAAAGTTTTCATATCTATTTCTATTGTCTGTCTGCAAAGAAACTAACTGCAGTTGCGTACTTGTTTAAAAACAGAAAGAAGAGAAGAGCTGGCTTTGCTAACAATGGTAGCAGAATCACAGTGACACTTAAAATATTTCAGCTTTGGTAGTTGCCCTTGTATATTAACTGACATGTCCCTGAGAGAATCAAATCACAATATGTCACTGAAAACCTCTGGTTTTTAAACAAATTTCTTTTGTGAAAAATATAGTCCATTCATTCATCTGGAAATAAAAAACAAAGTACAAATCAGGGGTAAAATACATGACCTTCCATGGAAACTTTGAGTGGCTGCTAAACTAGCTTCCTTCTGTCTGTTAGACATCTCATCATTGTATCTGGAACTTCTCCATAGTAGAACTTATCATGTTGATATTAAAAGTATATAAACTTAAGAAAAATCTCTCCCCTATCCTCTGCTGTAAATTCTAGTAGAGATTATAGTAATAAAAGGATTATGTTTTTCTTATTTACTGCTGTGAAACCATAGCCTTACATGGTGCTTTGTTCATAGTATGTGTTAAATAAATACCAAATGGGTGAATAATGCATATCCCTAACAGAAATAATACCAATAGGATTCATTTTTTATCTATGTTTTCCCCTTTGTCCACTTTTTATTTCTGCATGAAAATGAAGGGATAAAAAACCCAGATACTTGCACAGTTCTTGAGAACATCATCACAGATGTTGCAAAACCCTGAACTAACACATAACACCACTACGTAAGTGTAGGTATAATGGTGGCAGCATTCTTCAAACTGGAGAAAACTACATACGTTAAGTGCTTGATAATATGCTGAACCAAAAAAGTGGTTGTGTATCAATGTTCTTTCTTAACGTTAAAATCATCAAAGACTTCTACTTCTTCCTATCACGGCTCTTAACTCCATTGAAGATGAAAAACCACACAAGTTCATCAATAAAACTATTTCCCTTTAACTTTTAATATCACTGAAATTATCTAGAATGTTTTCTCTGACCTCTTTTCAAACTTTCAGTCTTGAAAATAAGTAGGATGCCTGCTAGACCTAGTCAGAAAGGGAGGTGAGGAAGTGGGACAAGTCAGGAGATGGTAATTAATCATACCAGTAATTAATCATACCACCTAGGGTGCTGCTTCCAAAATTGGCTGAAGATAAGAATCACTGGAACTCTTCATAGAAATAAAAAAAAGAAAGATTACCGACTGCAACTGAAATCCACTGAGTATGACTTGCCAGAGGTGATCTATATATTTAATATATATACCCCTTAAGGAGTCTTATCACTGGCCAAGATAGAAAGGACTGCTCAAGGTGATATAGGATTGGGGGTGAACCCAGGTACAGGTGATAGAACGTTGTTCAGTAACTCATGAAAGGCAGAGCATTCAGAGTACAGATAATTAAGGCAGACATGTCTGCAATACCAAGAAGCCACAAGAGACATAACTGGTTTCCCAGCAGGTTACCATGATACAGGTATTAATACAATAATTGTGGTATAAAGAAATATGGGATCTACTCATATGAGGCAGTTCCTGCTTAAAAATAATTGAGGTCTAACTTATATGGAGTAAAGTGTACAAGTCTGAATTCTAAGGCCTGATAAATTTTTACATCTGTATGCACCTGTAACTCCCATCTAGATCAAAACATTAACCATGACAATTGCCCCAGAATATTTCTTTAGGTGACTTCCTCTGCAATTTCAAATATGCTTTTACTTTTTTTGAAGTCAGTATTACATGTGGTGATGTTTTATTTCTTTTTCCTTGCAGATCTGTGTAATTTGTGTTCTCTGACTCATCATTCCTGCCTGGAGAATAGCAATAGATAATCTTTTCAAAGAATGAATTTTGAGATTTGTTACTTTTTTTTTTTTAATCATACGTACATTTTCTATTTCATGGATTTGTGCTCTTAAGTGTGTATTGTTTTTCCTCATTCTATTTCTTTAGGATTAATTTGCTATTTTTTTCTAGCTATATGAGTCAGAAATCTAAGGTTCCTCAATTTTAACCCTTTGTTTTGAATACAGATAGTCCCCAACTTACAATGGTGCAACTAAGGATTTTTCAACTGTAGGGTGGTGTGAAAGTGATCTGTGTTTAGTGAAACTGTACATCAAATTTTGAATTTTGGTCTTTTCCTGAACTGATGATATGTGGTGTGATACTCTTGTGATGCTGTGCTGCACCAGTGAAGAGCATCTCTCTGTCAGCCACTGGATCAGGAGGGTAAAAAACCCATACTTTACAATGTGCTGTATTGCTCAGCTGTAGGAAACAGAAAGAGTTCTGAGCACATTTAAGGTAGGCCAGGCTGAGCTATGATGTTTGGTAGGTTAATGTGCCGAATTCAATTCCCACTCATGATTATTTTCAACTTACAGTGGTTTTATCAGGATGCGACCCCATTGTAAGTTGAGGAGCACCTGTAAATACCTTCAAAGCTATCCGTTTCCCTCTATGCATGGCCTTATATAATTTCCACATAGTTGGATAAATCATATTTTCATTATCTTTCATCTCAAAATATTTTGAAATATCCATTGCAATTTCTTCCATGCTTCATAGGTTATTTGGAAGTGTGTTGTTTAATTTTTGACGTTTGAGGATTTTCAGATATCTTTCTGTTACTAAGTTCAACACAGTGGCAAATTACTTAGTGAATATGGACAGTGTGATTTCAGTCTTTTGAAAGTTCTTGAGGCTTGCCTTATTCACGAGAACATAGTCTATTTTGCTAAATTACCTATGTGCTCTTGAAAATAATATGTACGTAATCTATAGTTGCTTGGTATAGCATTAGGTCAGTTCAGTTAATCATGTTCAAGTCTTATACAGTGCATCCTTACAGATTGTTTTGGTCTACTTTTTATAATAGTTGTTTAAATAGGAGATTTAAAACCACCAACTAGGATTGTGAATTTTTCTCTCTTTTCTGCCAGTGTTGTATATTTATGCTTCATATATTTTTAATTTCCTCTAATGTATACCTGTTCACAAATCATTGAAATATACAAATGCTTCAAATTTATTATTGGGTCCGTACGCATTTAGGATTGTATTATATTCCTGTTAAATTGAGCATTTTGCCATTAGGAAATATTCTTTCTCTCTCAAAATCATTATTTTTTCTTAACATCTATTTCTTTATTTATTTAAATTGACAAACAAAAATTGTATATATTTATTGTGCAAGACATATTATTGGTAACACATTGTTCAATGGCTAAATGGAGCTAATTAGCATATGCATTATCTCACATATTAACAATATTCTTTCATATATTAACATATTAATATATAACACATTCTTTATGATGAGAACACTTAAAACCTCTCTTGTCAACTTTCAAGAATACAATACAGTGATGTACCACATAAAGATGTTTCAGTTTCCAATGAACTACATATACAATGGTAGTGTCATAATATTATAGTGATGCTGAAAAATTTCTATCACCTAGTGGCCCTGTAGACATCATAACGTTGTAGCACAATGCATTACTCATGTGTTTGTGGTGATACTGGTGTAAACGAACCTAGCGCACTGCCAGTCGTACAAAAGTCTGGCACATACAGTTATGCACAGTACCTAACATTTGATAATGATTACAAACAACTATGTTACTGGTTTATATATTTACTGTACTATACTTTTGATCATTATTTTAGAGTGTACTTCTACTGAAAAAAAAATGTTAACTGTAAAACAGCCTCAAGCAGGCCCTTCAGGAGATATCCAGAAGAAGGCATTGTTATAATGTCACAGGAGATGATAGCTCCTTACTCTGCTTACTCTGTTATTGCCTCTGAAGACCTTCCAGTGGGAAAAAATGTGGAGGTAGAAGATAGTGATATTGATGATCCTGACCCTGTGTAGACCTAGACTAAAGTGTGTGTTTGTGTCTTACTTTAACAGAAAAGTTTAAAAAATAAAAAAAAAGAAATGTAATAGAAAAAAGCTTATATAATAAGGATATAAAGGAAGAAAATATTTTTGTACAGTTGTACAATGTATTTGTTTTAACTAAGTAGTATTATCAAGAGTCAAAAAGTTTAAAACATTGAAACGTTTATAAGGCATAAAAGTTACAGTACGCTAAGGTTAATTTATTATTGAAGAAAGAAAATATTTTTATAAATGTAGTGTAGCCTAAGTGTCCAGTGTTTTTTATAAAGTATATGGTAGTGCACAGTAATGTCCTAGGCCTTCACATTCACTCACCACTCACTCACTGACTCACTCAGAGCAACTTCCAGTTCTATAAGCTCCATTCATGGTAAATGCTCTACACAGTTGTACCATTTTTAAATCCTTAATGCCATCTTTTTACTGTACCTTTTCCATGTTTAGCACAAATCCTTACCATTGTGTTAACACTGTCTACAGTATTCAGTATGCTAACCTGCTGTATCAGTTTGTAGTCTGGGAGCAATAGACCACAGAATATAGCCTAGGTGTGTACCAGGTAGGCTATACCTTCTAGGTTTATGTAAGTACACTTTATGATGTTTGCACAATGATGAAACTGCCTAATGATGCATTTCTTGGAATGTATCTCCATCATTAAGTGATGCATGATTTTTATACTGTTATTATCTATAGTCATTATGTTGTACAATAGATCTCTTGATCTCAAAATAATTCTTATTTTAAAGTCTATCATGGCATTTGCTAATAGAGATTAGTTTTATTATTTTTCTCTTCCAATTCTTATGCATGTAATTGTTTCCTCTTTTATAATTGCTTTGGGTAAAACCTCCAGAACAATTTTATATAATAGTGGACTTAGTGAGAATGACTCTAATGTTTTCAGATTAAATAAGATGTTTGCTTTAGTATTCAAGTACATATTTGATTATCTCGTCGATACAGCCAATCATTCATATTTTCTCAAGAGTTTTTATTAATAACTGGCAGTTTATGCTATCAAAAGGTTTTTCAGCATCTATGGAGATAAGCCTACATTTCCTAGTAGGCATATTAATATGGTAAATTAATAAATTTCCTAATATTGAAATGTATCTTTGCATTTCTAATATAAAACCAACTTGGTTATTGTGTATTATTCCCCTAATGTTCAGTGAAGCCTAGATACTGATATTTCATTTACAATTTTGACTTTGTTATCCATAAGTGATTTTAATCTATAGTTTTCTTTTTTCTGTTTTTCATTATCGTGTTTACATAATTAATGTTATAACAGCTTCATAAAAAGAATTTGGTTGATTTCTTTTATATTCTATATTCTGTAAGAATTTATATAGCATTGGTACTATCTCTGTTTCTTCTATGGAAATTGGTTTGTTTATCCTTTTGTTGAACTATATTCTCCTAAGAAGTTTCGTCTTTCATCTGGGTTTTCAAATGTATTTACACAAAGGTATGTAAAGTAGTCTTTTTATGATTTTTAAATTTCCTCTGTATAATATGCATTTCCCCTTGTCATTTCTTATTTTGTATAATATACATTTGCTTCCTCTACTTTTTTTTCTTAATGTATTTGGCTTAAATTCTGTCATATGTCTTACACTGGCAATTACTATGTACATTATGTATTTATGCATGTTATTTGTGTTCTTTACTGTATTTCTCCATTTCTTACATCTTCTTTTTAAAATTTCTTTTGATATTTAGGTAGGTTTCTATTTCTGTTTTAGAAATTACATTATATTAATACCTTTTATGGTGCCCTCAACCTTTTAGTCTAATGTAGTCTTTTCCTGTTTGGTCTGTTGTAATTTGTATACTTTTACTCTTACCTATTACCTAAATAATAATCAGTGAGCATTTTAATTTCCCATCCTCTTTCCCTTCTCCTCCCATTTCTTTAGTTGTCATCTTTCTCCCTTGTCAGAGTAGTATACAATGTTGGCTGTAATTTTTTACCTGTGACCACTTTGTTGCTTTAGTCTCAGCCCTGCAACTAAATGCATGAAATACTCAATATCGGTCTATCTGCTGTGATTTCTCCAGTCATTTCTTGATTGGATAAAGCTTATATTTTAGTAATGTTAACTACCAGTGCAGTACGGTTTAAGACTTCTATCACAGTTAAGATTACTATCAAATGCTATCTGTATTCTTTTTTGTCATAACTTATCTATTTTTTAAAATTTTATTTTTTAAAAATTCTTTTTGCTTTAGCCAGGGAGAGTATAGCAATTTTTATCTACCCGAGACTCTAAAAGTGCTTATGTATTGGGGGTTTACTACTACTGTTCTTTTAAATCTTGAGATCACTTTATAAAGTGGACTAGTCCCCTGGGGAGTGAGAGGCCACAGAGAGCAGAGAGGGACCACCCCAGGGAGGCCTCCTGAAACAAACTGGGATACTGACCACGCACATAAGTTGAGGCCAATCTATATCAAACAGAACAGGCAAATTCATCAGAGGACTACAGTGAAAGAGCCCAGCAGATACCAGTTTAGGCAGTCCAGACCAGAAGGCTAAATGGCCAATCCAAAGAATCATGAGCTAAATAAATTAGTTGTTTTAAGTCACTAAAGTTTGTGCAGCAATAGTTAACCTAATTAACCGATACATCTCCCTATCCTGCATTCTTTTAGATTAGTCATTATGGGTTACTTTATTTTTTCTTCTCTATAAGCATGTTTGTTAACATTTTTGTGTTTATGCTAGAAATTATAAAATATATCATTAACTTAGTGTAGTCTACTTGAAATTAGTGTTTTTACCACATGTCAGGCATTGCAAGATTATAGTGGTTAAACTCCATTTACCCTCTTCCACCTTTTTTTTTGCTATTTTTGTTGTATATTTTATCTCTAATTGTCATCAGCCCAACAAAACATTGTTATTTATTTGAGAGGTTGGCAAACAACAGTCTGTGGAATGCCACCTGCTTTTATTGTTTTATTGGAACACAGCTGCTATGCTTTAAACATGGCCCCTCCAAAATTCTGGTGTTGCCAACTTGGTAGTATTAAGGGTGGGCCTTTAAGAGATGATTAGGCCTTGAGGGCTCCTCACTTGTGAATGGCATAAAGGCTTCCCACCTTCTGCCATCTGAGGACACAGAGTTCCTCCCCTCTGGAAGACTCACCCCTCACCATACAACTCAACCTGCCAGCACCTTGCTTGTGGACTTCCCAGCCTCCAGAATTGTGAGAAAACAAATTTCTGTTCTTCGTAAATAATCCAGTCCCAAATATTTTTTTTTGTAGCCACACAAACGAAGACAACAGTTATGCCTATTCATTTCTATATCGTCTAGGGCTGTTTCATACTACAGTGGTAGTGGTTGAGTAGTTGTGATAGAGACTGTGTGGTCTGCAAAGCCTGAAATATTGACTGTTTGGCTGTTCAGAAAAACTTTGCTGACCTCTGCTTTATTGGGTCTATGGACTTTTATATTTACCCATATATTTATATTTCTGCACTTTTGCCTTTTGTTTGATAGAACTTTATTTCACCTTCGTTTTTGATTGATATTTTTATTAGAGGTTGGTGGTTTTTTTTTTCTTTCATTATTTTGAAATTGTCATTTTATTGCCTTTGTGTTTCCATAATTTGTGCTGAAAAGCAGTAATTATCCATGTGGTTCCCTGAAAGTAATGTATTTTCCTCTATTTCTTAGTCCACTTTAAAGACTTTTTTTATATTTAGTTTTCAACAATTTGACTATAATGTGCCTAGGTGTGATATTCTTTGTATTTATCTTGCTTGTATTTTACTGAACTTCTTGTAACTTATGCTCCCAACTTTAACTGCATTTGGAATATCCTCAGCTATTATTTTCAAATATCTCTTATATTCTTTTTCTCCCATTTTTTCATTTTAATGACATATATGTTTGGCCATTTCACTGTGGCCCACATCTCTCTCACTGTTTTATCCATGTTTTCATTAATTTTTTTCCTTTTTGGGGCTTCAGTTGGAATATTTCTATTGACTTACATCATTGAGTTTACTAACCCCCTCTTCTGCTGTGTCCAGTATAAAACCTATCCAATGACTCATGCTTCATTGCACATACAATAACTTTTATTGTATTTTCAACATTGTGGATGCTGTTTTGTGCTAATATTTCAAGAATTCCCACTATATACTTAAACTTCTGAAGTTGATCAATTCAAAGTAAATATTTACTTAAATTTTTGTTATTCCTTCTATGTGTCATTTTCCCCACTAGTACCACACCTGCCCACGTGCTAGTCCCATCAGCACTGCTAATTCTAATCTATTTCCTCTACCCCTCAACACTGCTTCTTTGTATTCTATTCCCCTATGGTTTGGTTTCAGAAAATGCCCTCAAGGGAAACCTGTGGTTCTTTTGTCTCAAGAATTTATAACCATTATATTGCTTTCTGTCCAATGCCTTCAAAGAGTCATTTTACATATTTTTCCAATTTTTAGTTTTGTTCACAATGGGGTGATGAGTTTGAATTGGCTACTTTGGTCAGAGCCAGCCAGAAAATCTATGAGCTCGTTCTTGGTCTCTGAGACATTCAGCAGCAAGTGGCAGGGCTGGTTGAACACTAGGACTCTGTCCCTATGGCTAACCTGGTAAATACGAGGACTGAACATAATCTTAAAAAACTCCAGATACTTATTTCTAGACAGGTGAGAAAAACTATGCATCCTGAATGGAAGAAATATTAAAAAAAAAACCCCAGTTTTTAGAACTCTTTATCAGGCAGGACTTTGGTCTGAAGAGTAAGACCAAAGCCCAGTTATCTGAATTGGGATCATAACCCTGTTAGCAGTATGTTTCAATTGATGGTGGCTCATTCATGTATTTAGCTAGAGGTTCTTAATATTGTTTCCACAGAGGAGAATCAAGTGGCATCAATTCTGAATGAAAAAGGAGGCAAGGGCTTGGAAAATTATAGGAGATTTGTTTTTAGTTGACACTAGATAGTCTGATTTTATTAAAAGAGATTCGAATAATAAGGTGATCATGTAGTAACTGACAGCCATTTTGCTGAGCTGGAATTTACAATAAAAAAATAGGGAGAATTCCCCTGATCTTCCACATCAAAGATTCACTTGAGTTAAAGAAGGGAACCTTGAAGATTGAAGTGTCCTAATTAATATAGTGCTTATTAATTATAGCCTTCAAAAAGCTTTTATTTTCAAAGTTTAGAAGCACTGCTGATGACCTTAATATGTCTTATTATGCACATCTTTACCTCACCTTGCCACTGGGGAAGGACAAATTTTAACTCTGATCTGCTGGCTAACGGTAGTAGATAAGCGAGCATTTTAAACTGCTGGTTTCTAGGCCATTTTTTTTTTTTTTCTCTCTGAGTGTGTGACAGGAACAGAACAGTAACAGTTTTCAAAATTCTTGTTTTGCTCTTCCTAATACAGGAAGACTTGTAGGACTCTCCTGTCCATTCTAGGCCTTACTGTGAACCAGGGAAACCAATAAGGGGAGGAATCTACATTTAGAAGAGCAGAAGATTACTTATGGCAGAAAATTGAGCAAAAGTGAAACCAGGTGGAAGAAGGATCCTTAGTATTTGCTAGGCGTTCCTGTAGACACTGAACGAGAGGCATTGTGAGTTCGTTTGCCTTCATGGCAACCCTAAGGGTAGTGTGGGAGACACTATTTGTTGTCTACGCAAAACCCTATTCTCCCGTTTCATTTCTCTCATTAAGAACATCCCAGTTTTGTTTGGGGCAATGTTCCCAAATTACTCACTTTGTCAACTTCCCTTGCAGCAGGTCTGGATGGCGATGTGTAAAGGTTGTCAGTGGAGAGTTTGGGGGAAAGCTCTTACTTTAGTTACCAGTGCAATCCCTTCGTCGTCCTTCTCCTCTTCCCTTACCTTAAACGTGGACATGGTGGCTGAAGCTGAAGCAACCCTCTGTGACAATGAGAGAATGGTCCAGAAAATTACAGAGCAGAGGCCCTGACATTGTTGAGTTCTCAAACCAAGGCCAACCACCCCTACCATCAGGCTTGTTATAGGAGAAATGGACACCCAGATTTGTTTCAGCAATGGATTAGCTTTTCTGCAGCTGAGTTCATTGCTAAGTACCACTGGTAGCCATTCTCACTATACCGTTGAGAAAATTGTGTCACAATGAGTTTAAAGAACTTGCTTAAGATCACGCAGATGGAAAATGGGCATAAAATTGATGAAGGAGCTTGCCTGGGCTGATGTGGAGAGATGGACTCTAGAGCTTGCATTGGGGGAGGAAAGTATTTGGGGAGCATCTCTAGGGGTTGTGTGAGATAGTACGAGTGAGACTGTGGAAAAAATAGGACTTTTAAATTTTGCTTTTCGTTGTAAATATATTTTCCTTTTGGCATTCCTTTCTGACTGTGGCAAAAGTTTAGATAGCTTTTATTTACTTCTTGCTTGTTGAACTGTGGTTCAGACTTTAATAATAAAAACATGAAATCACAGTGCATGCCTGGCACATTTTAAGCATTCAATAATATTAGTTGTTACCAATATAACAATGATAATGATAAATACTACGCAGGCTTCAAGAATAAAGCAAGTCAATTAATTAATGTGAAAGTATCTTTGTTTCAAATTTTTCTTACTCTTAGAAACACGAGATAGGCATTATATTTCCATATTACCATATTGGAAGATGTATAAAATATTAATCATTCAGCAAGTATTTACTGAGTGACTATATGTGCAAAGTTTTGTGGATTATAGCTCAGTGAATGAGACACCTTCTTAAGAAGCTTAGAATCAAGTAGGAGACAGTATATATTTCATATCATATTATACTATAATGATATCACATGTTTTAATTTTATATAACATTAGATTCTATTTAACTTAATATTAGGAAGACTTAAGTAAAGGTATAATTGATACATCATGGGAATACAGAAATATGAGTGATCAAAAATGAGTGTTCAGGGGTAGGAAAAGTTCTTATGGAGGAATTATCTTTTGAGTTGGAGGTTGAAGGATAAATTATGCACAAATAGATGTCAGAGTAGGGGTGGGAATGAAAGGCTTTCTAGATTGAACAAATAAGGAATGGGGAAGAATGTTCATCAAGCGCTAGTTTTTTGATGTTACATTGCAGAATGCTTGGAAAGATGTACTAGATTATGTTCTAGGAAAGCAAAGAAGTATGGTCTTACTTAGTATAAAATTAGGATATTTTTGGCAGTTGAAAAAATAACCACATTTGTCTTTTAGGGAAAACTAAACACCTCTCACAACAACGTGAGAGTTGATTTGACAACTGGGAGATGAGTTGTGGGAAAAACCAACTTCATATTTATATAAGCAAATGGTTTTCTTGAAGCTGGTTGCATTCATATATAATATAGAGAGTTACTATGAAGTCAGTTTCACTGATGAAGATTGTGGCCCAGAGAATTTGAATAACTTGACAAAGTTACACAGATAATAGGTAGATATAAAACAGAAGAGATAAGATTGTAAGTATTCTTGAGATGATTAGGGATATAACTGGGGCAAAAGCAGCAGGAATCATCTAAAAAAGCTGAAAAAAGAGTTTTTGAAAATTGTATAGGAATTAAAAGGAGGTGAAAAGAAAATAAAACTTCATGTTTCCATTCACCATTGGTGAATTCAGGAAAGATGCACTTTCCTAAAGGGGACTTACATTGGGTATGTTTGGATGAGAGGTCAGCATAATACAGAAATAACCAGTATGCAGTTGAAAGCCCATGAATGGAAGCAAGCTCAAATGAAACAAGAGATGCAGAGTGGAGGAAAGAAGCCAGGAGGTAGAGAAAAGCATATGGGACCTTTGGGAATACCTACATAAAAAGGAATAGGTGAAAGAAGGTCTTTTAAAATGTTATCGAATGGATTATTGCTTTTCTTATATGATGTAGTGCATGATGAAGTAGATGAACTGTTTCAGTGGAATGCAGTTAGAAAAGCATTACGTGCCAAGCACGGTGACACGTGCCTATAATCCCAGCTACTCAGGAGGATGAAGTGGGAAGATTGCTTGAGTCCAGGAGTTCTTATCCAGCCTGGGCAACATAGTGAGACCTCTCTCTCTCTCTCTCTCTCTCTTTCTCTCTCTTTAAAAACAAACAAACAAAAAAACATTTTGTATAAT